>NC_041393.1:727984986-727997590 GCF_002162155.2 Triticum dicoccoides | reverse complement strand
AGTAGCTACCGCCGACGACTCGTCGGGACTCTGTTATTGGTCCGACCGCCGCTCGCCGATCTGGCGCTGTGGTCGCTGACGAGAGAAACGTTTCTGTTCGACGAGGGCTAAGAGCGAGAAAAACGATTCGGGGGTGAGGCGAAGAGAGTGGCCGGCGACGTCCGCGACTTTTCGGCGGCTGGGGATAGCCACCGTTTTGAGGAATATTCTGCGAATCTCGGCTATCCCCCACCATGCTCATCCTGCTTCTCCCCTGAACCAAACGGGTGGCAGCCACCCTAAAACAAGGCTATCCCTGTCCCACGAGTGACATCCCGTGATCCAAACGCACCCATAATGTAAGACGTTTTTTAACACTACATTAGTGTTAAAAAACGTCTTACATTATGGGATGGATTAGTGCCAAAAAACGTATTGCATTATGGGACGGAGGGAGTAGTTGTTTGCGTTGAAGTTGTTACTCCACTTCAGTTCAGTCTTACTGCGGCTGGTGAAGTACCCCTACCCTATATATGCATTGCCTTTTTCTATGTACCAGCGGAATTATATGATGGAATTATATGATACTGATATTGATTTTCACTAGCTGTGTCATGGGTGAAGTAGTTCAACTGTTCAAGCTCTAATGTTTGTATTGCTTTCATGCTGCATCCGTGTAAAGTTCCTTGCAAAATTAACATCTTTCTCCAAGCACCTAGACTTGCAGTGGATGCCACCGTAGCTGTAGTTCGCTGTACTTGATGTAGCCAACATGGTTTCTCAAAAAACAGAAACTACATCCATGTACAAAATGTAAACGGGCCGTACAAAGTGTCACTAATTATCTTTAAATAATATTTTGGGCTGCCAGGTTCAATCACTTGTTTGTTGTCGGATGCTTCGTTATTTGATTCTGGGGTAAATGATGTGCCATAAAAAACAATGCATCTTCTGAAACTTCCACTGGAAGCTGCAGCTCTATCAATTTTTTTTAGGAAGCTGCAGCTCTATCATTGGAGACGTGGAGTTTTTTTCTTCTTTTCTTTTTCATTTTTTTTGAGGTGTTCTTTTCTTTTTCATGACAGAGCAGGCCTGGAGTGTTTTTTGCACTAGATCGGCCCTGGACTCCTGGTAGCCCAGCCAGCCCGAAAAGCCCAGCAAGTTTCTCTCTGACTGCCGTCCAACGCACGGCCTACGAGTCAACACCCCGTTGACTGACCAGGCCAGCCCAAACGCACCCATCACAGCCCTTGGCCCACCACGAGTC
This sequence comes from Triticum dicoccoides, assembly GCF_002162155.2. Lineage (NCBI taxonomy): Eukaryota > Viridiplantae > Streptophyta > Magnoliopsida > Poales > Poaceae > Triticum > Triticum dicoccoides. Next base: position 727,996,344 of record NC_041393.1, on the reverse strand, counting down.
CACCCCGCGAACGAATGATATCCACTCCACTGAGCCGCGGCGAACTTTCTAGCGCATGGCGTCTCGTCGACGTCGACGACCCAACCCGCACCAACCACACCCCTACACGTGTCAAACCCTTCAGCGCGCCCACGAGATCCCCGCCCGTCCGATCCTCCAGCTCGCCCCGACGGACGGCCGAGGGCACCCCCGGGCACGCGCTCCACGTCGAGTGCTCCCCAGTACTCCAGTGACGGCCCGCCACGTGGACGGAGCCACATCGCGGCCGTCCGCTCGTCCGCGTGGCGCCATCCCGCCCGCGTGGACCAGGCGTGCGGGGTCTCCTCCTCGCCCGTTTAAATGGGTCGCGCATCTCGCCGGCCACGGGCCAGACGAAGGCGACGAGCTCACCCAAAACTGTTGCAGCAGGAAAGGAAGGCAGACAGAGTGAAGCGGCCGGCGACGATGCGCAAGTGGGCGCTCTCCTGCGCGCTCCTCCTCGTCCTCCTCCTCACCACCCTCCCCGATCCAGGCAAGCCCTCCTCGGCCTCCTTCCCCTCCCCCCTCCGCCGCCGCCGCTAGAGCTCTCGCGGTCTCGCCTCCTGATTTTCTCGGTGATCTCTGCGGTGGCCGGCGAATTTGTTGGGATCGGAGGCAGCACGCGTAGATTAGGTCCCAGGAGGTAGCTTATCGGTTCTGCAGCTCGCGTAGCCGCTTGATTTTCGCGGGGGCACGCCTCTGATGGTTGAATCTCGTGCCATGCGACGAATTTTGCTAGTGGGGAATCCAGACGGAATTGCTTCCGGTGGTTTGATTCGTTCGTGTAGAGGCTAGTGCCACTGGGCGCCATCTATGGTGTAGTTTCCGCTGTAGATCTCGCATCTGGATTGCTAGGTCTGTCGCGAGCCAACCCGATCTGATGCGATGGCAGGGTCGCAGGGGTTTGTGCCGAGTTCGACATTACTGGCTTGCTTGCTTCTTAGATCCGTCGTGGGTTATTAGAATTTCAGGCAAATTATGCTGCTAATTAAATCGTGGGGTTTAAATATGGTTTAGTCCGGTAACTCTATAGATTTATGCACCAATCTAGCGTTTACTTGGCGGAAATCTAGTGCTGCTACCTACTGATCTAGCGCTCTACCTTTTAATTCAAACACTTGTACCTATCTGCTGTAATCTACATCAATACGCCGAATTCGAGCTGTTTGTCTGACCCTTGATGTGCCTGCAGCTAAGAAGCTCCAAGTCAATGCCGAGGAGAGCAGCGATGAGGTGGGCGACTTTCCCAAGGTAGAGGAGAAGCTTGGGGCCGTCCCCCATGGCTTGTCCACCGACTCCGAGGTTGTCCAGAGGTGCGCACTAGTCCCTGATCAACGCTGATGCTTCCCCATTTCATGCTGTTGACATTCTGTGCTGATACCATGACTTTTGATGTGCGAAGGGAGTCCGAGTCGATCTCGAGGAAGACCCTCAGGAACTCGGCCGAGAAGTTTGAGTTCCAGGCCGAGGTGTCCAGGCTCATGGACATCATCATCAACTCACTCTACAGCAACAAGGACATCTTCCTGAGGGAGCTCATTTCCAATGCATCTGATGTATGTATTATTGCATTTGGTTCTGACCCCCTGTATTTAGATTGCTTTGTGGATGCTGGGAACTAAAGGGTGGTGCATTTATGTTTGTAGGCTTTGGATAAGATCAGGTTCCTTACCCTCACTGATAAGGAGGCTTTGGGCGAGGGTGACACTGCTAAGCTTGAAATCCAGGTATGGTGAACTGCAGAGCTGATAGCCTTTTCTGATTGGCATGTCATTGCTTTTTGAATTGGTTGGTAAGGCATTTGCCGTGTCCACATGCAGATTAAGTTGGATAAGGAGAACAAGATTCTCTCTATTCGGGATAGCGGTGTTGGTATGACCAAGGAAGATCTGATTAAGAACCTTGGAACCATTGCCAAGTCTGGAACTTCAGGTACTATTGTTTTCTACCGATTGCTCTGCTCTAAAATATTTGAAACTTCAAGTGCAAATTCAGCATTATTTATTTATTTGTTGGTGTGGAATATTGCACCAAATACCGTCCAACATATATGTAACTTTGAAATGTGCCCGTAAATAACATTAATTGCTTGCACCTTTTGCAGCTTTCGTGGAAAAGATGCAGACTGGAGGTGACCTCAATCTCATTGGGCAGTTTGGTGTTGGTTTCTACTCAGTATACTTGGTTGCTGACTATGTTGAGGTGGTCAGCAAGCACAATGATGACAAACAGTAAGACGCTGACCAATGCCCATGCCTTTGGCACAGTACCGCTGCCTTGTCCTTTTGGTTCATTCCTTGCCTTTCTCTATGCCATTTTCTTGTTGCTGTTGTGACATTGTATTCCTCTCTGATAGGTATGTGTGGGAGTCCAAAGCTGATGGATCATTCGCTATTTCTGAGGATACATGGAATGAACCCCTGGGCCGTGGAACTGAGATCAAACTGCATCTCCGTGATGAGGCTAAGGAGTACTTGGAAGAAGGCAAGCTGAAGGTATCACCATATTATCATGTCTTCTTGTTGTTTGTTAAATTCTTGCTGTATTTCTACTTAGACCCAGTGGATCTGAATTATACCTGAAGGTAGCCATCCATAGGTCTTTCTGTCCAATAGTTGTATTTGAAACATTATATGACAAAACAAATTTGCCACTTTGAGGCATTTTTTATGTTAATAGTTTGTTTAATACGGTTGCTGTTTTTGCAGGACTTGGTGAAGAAGTACTCTGAGTTCATCAACTTCCCCATTTACTTGTGGGCAACCAAGGAGGTCGATGTTGAAGTGCCAGCTGATGAGGAATCAAGTGAAGAAGAGGAATCAAGTAAGTTTTACGCTCAACGTTATCCATTCTTTCTAGATCATGTTGTCTTGTGTGCGTGCAGTCACTAACGCATTATCCATTATTTTGTAGCCACAGAGACAACAGAGGAAGAAGAGACAGAAGATGATGAAGAGAAGAAGCCAAAGACAAAGACTGTGAAGGAGACTACTACTGAATGGGAGCTTCTGAATGATATGAAGGCCGTGTGGCTTCGTAACCCCAAGGAGGTTACTGAAGAAGAGTATGCAAAGTTTTACCACTCACTAGCCAAGGTACATACTGTGGTTATGATTGTAATTTATAGTAGAAATGCCAAGCTTTGTGACATGACTTGTAGAAGAAAATAAGGGACACCTAACTTGTCTTTTTCTGTAGGACTTTGGTGATGACAAGCCTATGACTTGGAGCCACTTCAGTGCTGAGGGAGATGTTGAGTTCAAAGCTTTGCTCTTTGTTCCCCCGAAGGCTCCACATGATCTGTATGAGAGCTACTACAATGCTAACAAGTCAAACCTCAAGTTGTATGTTAGAAGGGTTTTCATCTCTGATGAATTTGATGATCTTCTTCCAAAGTACCTCAGCTTTTTGATGGTACTGCATATTGACTTGTACAGATTTCTTTTCTTTGTGATGCTGGACTTGCACAGATTAACTTATAACATGCTATTTCTCTCTCTAGGGTATTGTTGACTCAGACACATTGCCCCTCAATGTATCCCGAGAAATGCTTCAACAACATAGCAGTCTGAAGACCATCAAGAAGAAACTGATCCGCAAGGCTCTTGACATGATTAGGAAACTTGCTGAGGAGGATCCTGAAGAGTACAGCAACAAAGAAAAGACAGGTAACTAGGGTTTCTGGGAAGTTTAAGTCACTTGCTATAATTGATGACGATAGTCCTTATAGATTGTGTCCTGTAAGCAGATGATGAGAAGAGTGCAATGGAGGAGAAGAAGGGCCAGTATGCCAAGTTCTGGAACGAGTTTGGCAAATCAGTCAAGCTTGGAATCATTGAAGATGCAACAAACAGGAACCGTCTTGCGAAGCTTCTGAGATTTGAGAGGTTTGTCCTGCATTCTGTATTCCAGTATTATTCATGCTGTAGTTCTATACACTGGGGCACAGAATTGATGTTTTGTCTGTTTCAGTTCCAAGTCAGATGGCAAGCTTGTCTCCCTTGATGAGTATATTTCAAGGATGAAGTCAGGGCAGAAGGACATCTTCTACCTTACAGGAAGCAGCAAGGAGCAGCTAGAGAAATCTCCATTCCTTGAGCAGCTAACCAAGAAAAACTATGAGGTATGTTACTGTGATGTCCCCTTTTCATTCCAGTCAGGTTTAGTAGTACCTATGCAACTGTGTTACCACTGCACTTGATATTTGTCCCGCTTACTCACATATGCACTTTTGAAAGAAATTAAATTCACAACACATACTCAGTGTATTCAGAAACCAGTTTTTACTGAAGATCACAACCCATATTATGTTGCCATACAGCATTTTAGGAGATTTAGGACTCAAATTCTTATTTCAATGCACAGATTGAATTTCAGTATGTAGTTACAGTAATGTCAATTCCAATGCTGCCAGAGAGTAACTTAACACCTGTTAGATAAACTTCCACACCCCTGTCAGCGTGTCAGGAGCTGGATACTTTGTGCTAGGCGTTGCATTTGCAGCAGGTTTAAATGGTAATCTGTATGAAGCTTGTGAAGTAACATAGTAACCCCATTTCTTCTTGCAGGTTATCTACTTCACCGACCCCGTGGACGAGTACCTGATGCAGTACCTCATGGACTACGAGGACAAGAAGTTCCAGAACGTGTCCAAGGAGGGCCTGAAGCTGGGCAAGGACTCGAAGCTCAAGGACCTCAAGGAGTCGTTCAAGGAGCTGACGGACTGGTGGAAGAAGGCCCTGGACACGGAGGGCATCGACTCGGTGAAGATCAGCAACCGGCTGCACAACACCCCCTGCGTGGTGGTCACCTCCAAGTACGGGTGGAGCTCCAACATGGAGAAGATCATGCAGGCGCAGACCCTGTCGGACGCGAGCAAGCAGGCCTACATGCGCGGCAAGAGGGTCCTGGAGATCAACCCCAGGCACCCCATCATCAAGGAGCTCCGCGACAAGGTCGCCCAGGACAGCGATGTAAGTAGTACAGTCTTCCCTGTATACCGCAATTTTTGCTCTCTGAATGCCGCAGGCGGCGACGGTGCCTGGTGATTTGCTAACTTGATGATGTCTGTGTGTGTTTGCAGGGCGAGGGCCTGAAGCAGACGGCGAGGCTGGTGTACCAGACGGCGCTGATGGAGAGCGGGTTCAACCTGCCTGACCCCAAGGACTTCGCCTCCAGCATCTACCGGTCGGTGCAAAAGAGCCTGGACCTGAGCCCGGACGCGGCCGTGGAGGAGGAAGAGGAGGTGGAGGAGCCCGAGGTGGAGGAGAAGGAGTCGGGCAAGGCGGAGGAGCCGGAGCATGAGCAGTACGACAAGGACGAGCTGTAGGCCGCCGTCTTGTATTCTCATCGCCTGCTTAGCTCTCACTAGAGGTGTGTTGGACTGGAAATGTGATGGTTTCGAGGGACGTCCATTTTTACCGCGCGAAAACGCTTAATCATCATCATGATACGGGGTTTTTGTCCGTGTAATGTACTACTGTACCTAGTCTTTTCATCAATGATACCCTAGCTAGCTCAAATTAGCATGCCTGGTTTCATCATTTAGAATTAAAAGTCCCTTTTGTATACTTGCTGTTTTGGTGTTAGTTGCAGAAACGAATAATGGGGTTATGAAGGGGTTGGAGTTTCCACGTGGTGAGCGTGGCTAGCTGCCACTCCCGGAGAAAATTGATATGTTTGCGGACGGAGTGATTATATCTTGAAAAAGGCGCAAGTATGATTTGCAGTTTGTGCTGCCGAAATCGATTTTTGACTGGATCTGAAATGGATTATGTGATGAGGTGGGGGAAAGGAGGAAGGGAAAAAAAGAAGGTACTCGTTCCAACGCCCTTTAGATTGCTGGGAGCCTGGGACTTGGCACTTGGCCACTGAGCGTTCCGTTGGCACCAAAAAGGAAAGCAGACCGAGCTCCGCCGATCTTGCAGAAGCAGCAGCAATGGCCGCTCCTCCTCCTCCTCAGCAGGTAAGCAGCACCCCCATTCTTCATCCTCCACCCTCTCCTCTCCCCTGGGTGCTCCTGACCCTTTGGTTTCCCCGCTCCCCTCCTTCCCTGCAGCTGCAGCCCACGGCGGAAGGGTCGTCGGCGAGCAAGGTGAGCAGCCTGGAGCACTGCCACCACGGCGCCGGCGACGAGCCGTCCTTCCGGATGGAGGACCTTCCCGCGGTAACTCCCCTCCCGCCGCCTCCTCCTCCTTCACTTAAGACGTAGCCTGTGGTGTGGTGTTCTCCATGGATCTGCACCTCCGGGGCGAAGAAAATTTGTGTTCTGCTGCCTGCAGGGGCCTTCGATTGTTGTCCACTTCAAGTTCTTTTGTTGAAAGTGAGGCTTTGTGTGTAGGGTTTTCTTGCTGAAGCTGCTTAGTAGGCGAAACAGGGCACCGGAGTTGTTAGAGAAAGGAAAATTGGTGAATCACTTCTGCTGAATGTAGTCCTGTTTCACTTTTCCTTGCATTCCGAAACAGTGAACTGCAGGAACTAACATGTGCATGACTGATAAGTAGTACTAGAAAAGAGCAACAGAACCCAACTGAACACTATCTGACTCACAGTTACTTGGCTACAGGACAGTGCGCACATACAGATGATCACTAGTTCCAGGGGAACCGGAAAACATGGTTTCCATGCCATCCGTCAAAATAGTTTTCCTCGTAACTACCGAAATCGAAAACCTATATCTTGTTTGTAGTTTTGCGTTCCTTCTAAATTTGAAGGGGAAATTAGTTCTCTGTTTTTAGAGCAGAATGGACTGAAAACTGTCCATTCTCTCTAGGAGCCAGACAGGCTGACACAACTATCCTTTAACATTCCTACAGACATTGCCTCTACACAGCTGTAACAGCATCCGGGAGTACGTGCAAGATTGTTACAAATAGAATAGTAAAACACCCAATAGAAACTCTCCAAAAAGATGCGATTTGCGACTGCTCAGATTTCTCACTTTCCAATGTATACACTTTCAGCATTGTGCAATTTGATTTTCAGTAAACTTGTGCCTATTCGGCTCGTCACCAGTTTAACAGTCCAGGCCCTTGTTGCAGGAGATTCTACCTGTTATAATCTCACTGCTCCCACTTAAAGAGGCTGTGAGGACCAGCATTGTTTCAACAAGTTGGAAAATGCTCTGGACATTCCACTGTAATCTGTGTTTTTATGGTCCCAATGAACTGGATGATGACCCTTCTGTGCCCCCTTTGGAATCTGATGAGGAGGCCGCCGTTGATGAATATGTCAAAACATCACAGGCTAAGTTGAAAATGAAACGAGATATGTTCATTGAGGCTGTGAATTGTGTTATTCAACGGCATAGCAGGGTGGGAATCAACAAGTTCAGCATCAGGTGTGGCCTGCACAAGGAGGAATTTTATCATCTTGACAGGTGGATTGGCTTTGCCGCTTCATCAAAGGCGAAGATTGTAGATTTTGACCTGAAGAAAATTGATTCGCCATCCAAAGAAGTTCACCAGTTCCCTCTTGAGGCCTTAGTTGTTCAAGGCAGCTCTTGTGTGCAGTCCTTGTATCTCGCTGATGTTTCTATAAAGCCACACCCAGGCATATTTGGCTTCACACTACTCAGAAGGCTTGTTCTGGAATTTGTTGAGATATTCGGAGACTTTTCAGGATTTTTAGCAAACTGTTCAGCACTCGAGGACCTAGAGCTGACTGAGTGCTCCGGTGTAACCAATTTAAGCATACCGCACCAACTTGATAAACTTCAACATTTGCTAATTGACAGAATGGCTGTCGAGACAGTTGAGTCTCATGTTCCCGATCTTGCTCATTTTAAGTACAAAGGAAAAGAGATCCCTATAGTACTTCGTGGTCGCTCAAAGCTAGAGATGGCTACAATAATGTTTGAAGGCAGCAATGGATTGGCCCGTGCATTCACTGCAGTTCCAATCATTTTGAGAGTGAAGGTGCTAAATGTGCAAGCTCAAATATCTGCTTATGAACAGGTTACCTGGTCTATATTTACATATTCTTGTTTTCTTACCTTGTAGTTTTAGAAACTGGATTTTAATGTCATCTTATTTGTCCTTGTCATGACTCAGTTGCAGAAGCTGGCACCAAGACCGTGTGGCATGTTTATGTATTTGAGACACATGACTTGTGGGTTAACTGTCTTGTCTCTTAAGAAACCAAATTCCGATAATGGAGTTCTTCAACTGCTCCACTGTCTGAATGTTGCACCCCTACTGCAGACGTTGCACTTGGATGTGAGTGCCATGTTATTAATTGGTATTGGTAGATAAACAGATGGTTTCCACGAAAGACATGTGCCCGGACGGTTTCTGACCGACTAACTGCTAACTTTCAAATGCAGATGATATATTCATACTTCAAGGCTTCAGCGCCTGATGAGGTGGCGGAGGAGGAAGGCCCCCACATGCATTACCATGGTCATCTTAAGACTGTCCACATCAGTGGGTTCCGGTGCTACAAGGCTCAGGCCGAACTGGCATGTTGTATCCTGGAAAATGCTCGTGTTCTTGACCACATGGAATTACAACCAAGGGTCGCGGCCGCAATATGCGGTTATGCTGATCTGAAGAATTTCGCTGTTGAAAGAAGATTTTTACCCGGGGTTCGCGAGTGGGCACAGCTTGCTTCGGAACGCTTTGGTAAGGCAATCACTGTCTTAGACGCCCCTTCAGAGTGAGTAAGCCTATTTCTGTGTACCATCAAACTATCAGCGGCGTTGAAAATTTCTACCAAGGGTTCGCAAGTGGGCACGACTCACCTCGGAGCACTTTGGTAAGGCGATCACCGTCTTAGACGGCCCTTCAGAGTGAGTAAGCCTATGTCATTTGCCCATCTGTGTACTACAAAACGATCTTGTCATGTCTTTTCAAAGTTAATGTTGGCTGGCGTTGTTTTCTATGTGTTCTTCAGGCTGTTATCTGTTTGGATGGATGCTGTTATTCTGTCAGCTGTAGCTTTCCCAGTATGCGCTCTACAAAGCAGGATCATATGATCTTTTCTCTTAAAGAAAGCTTGAACGACAACTCTGCGTTCATTTACATTTGCCGACTCTTGTGAAAGAAGTAGAACTATTTCCGGGTTAAAAATGAAATGTGTCTTCAAAGTCTGCGCCAAATCATCTTGAGTCAAAAGTCTGCGCCAAGTCTGCATTCATTTACATGTACACAGAATTTGCGGCATGTCGTTTTACTTGGCTGGTACTCATTTGCTAGCCCAAGCACACCATGGTGCCCGACCTCAAGTGAACATGGTTTTTTAGCGTGTTTCAGGGGTGAAAAGGGCCTGTTTTCCCTGTAGGGGTCACGCGGGCATGAATTTACGGGTTTTTGTGGGCGGAATGCCACCCAACCCAAGTGCACAAATTTTTGCCAGAAGTTGAATATGGCCTATTCACCGCACCAACATTACCAGAAAGATGGTCAGGAGGAGGGTTGTGGATGCACATCACCAACAGAGGAAGATAGAAAGTGTTTGGTCGACGAACGGTAATGAAAACGTAAACACGTGATCCAACAAATATGAGCAAAACACATTTTTTGTTTGGTTGCTGCAAGCAAGATCCAAAGCAAAGGATGAACAGACCACCCTTCTCCCTGGAAGAAAATTCAGATAAAAAAAAGACGCTGAAGACCGGATCCAAAACATGGATAATAAACTGAATTAACCTGCAAAGGGAAGAGGAGGAATTCGAGAGTGGGCACTAGGGACATTTTGGTCATTCACTTTCTAGTGTAAACTCAAAAATTGACTCAAATCGGATAAAAAAGGGCAAGTAATCAATGTGCCAGCAAAGATGTGTGTAGCAAAAGATCAAATATCCCCATAAAAGGGAAACCAGACTAAACTCGTCCAATCTTCTAACGGCGGGGAGGGTTGCGATGGCCAGATCAGGAGAAGGCGAAGTAGCTCCTCCTCCTCCTCCCCCTCTAGATACACAAGTAAGCAACACATTCATCCTCTACCTTATCCTTCCTCGTAGGTGTTTCCGCTAGATAGATCGATGTTGACCAAAAACATGGCCAGGGCCGGTCCTGAGATTTTGGGGGCCCGGGGCGAGATTAAAACCGGGGCCCTTAATGTAGACACCATAATAATACAAATTAATATGCATATGTATGAAATAATACCATTAACACCTACAACCATCCAAAATCAGTATATATCAAACAAATTATACATATTACCTAAAAATGTCCTAATCCATCATGTGCTAAGGATCTCTGATTCCCGCTAATGGTAGACTTGAAGATCTTATAGTAGAAGCAAAAAACTTTGTCAACATCTTTGGAATAAACTCCTACTAATGCTAGACTTGAAGATCTTACAGCGGAAGCAAAAAGCTTTGTCGACATCTTTTGAATAAAATAGTCGTTTTTGTCATGTTCCTCCCCATTGCTTAATTTCCTATGATAATGAGAATTTGAATAACATCTTAGATGGTATGCCGTTTTTTGTCCTCTCTCATGGACCCTTTATCAACTAAGATGTTTCTTGTATTTGTATCAAGATTATCCCAATTTTTCATAAATATCAGTAGTATAAACTGGTTATTCATGATCACTAGCTGACTGTGCATGTATAAACAATGAATTACCTACATGCTCAGAGCAACTTACGTTGTTATCGTTGCTGTTGGTTTCGATATTTTATTCTCGCTGATCAAATTCTGAATTACCATTAGTTGGTTGCCCTTCCTCCATGGCAACTATGCCAACTCTCTTAGAAAAATAAATATGAATATTTCCACGCTGTGATTGTACTAATTCATCTACAACTTTCTTACGGATGACAGGATAAGACACAATGCTGAAAATAAATAAATAAATTGCATCAATTGACAATTGTTGAAAAATACCGATGTTCCAGCTATTCATCTAGGAGACAAGGCAATATGAATAGAGGATATACCTCGGATGGTCGAATCGTCGACGGACGGAGAGCAAAGCAGGGTTCCGACGGCCCCCATGGAGTTAGGGAATTGAAATAGGCGGTCGATCTGAATTTGTGTGGAAAATTTGAGTTAGAAGAAAAGGGAAAAGGAGCGGTGAACTCGTAGTCGCGAAGAAATAACCGTCAGTGGCCGCTGAGATGAGAATCGCTGTGTGAAATGCGTGCGTGATGAAATAGAATGGGATCAATCTGTTCCTTTTTTTGGGCATGCACGTACTAACCTAGGAAAGAATCGGAAAGGATCAATCAATTCCTTTTTTCTCGACGTGTACGTAGTAACTAGTAGGAACGAACGAATTGATCGCTGGATCCCTTTCCTCGCTGATTCTTTTTGCTGACCGGAAATATATTGGGCCGTAGCTTACATGTATACCTGGGGAGGGGCCCCTCGATCTTGGGGGCCCGGAG
>NC_041393.1:727975372-727984770 GCF_002162155.2 Triticum dicoccoides | reverse complement strand
ATGGCATGCAAACATACTGCTAAAGCTTGTTTGTAAGCTTTTGAGATTAATAGAAACATATTACCATTTGATTTCGACCATAAGAAACTCTTATTTGACTTTCAGAATCCCTTTCTCCATTAACTTATGGTTTCTTCATCCATGCAGGAGCCCATGGAAGAGGCAACGGCGGGCAAGCTGGCCAGATCCGAGCGCCACCACTGTGTCGCCGACGCGCGCAGCTCACCGCCATCATTTCGGATGGAGGAACTTCCTGCGGTAACTTCCATTCCACCATGGTCTTTTTTAGAAATTACATAAAAGGAAATTAAGTACTTACTAAAATGTTTTCTAACATCACTTCATGTTATTTTCTTAGTGACACAAATGTTTACGACATCTTGCATAACTTGTTTTTATGTGTGATATCATATCAAATTGCTATAAAAGATCATAAAAAACCTAGTGCAACAACAACCGAAAAAAAAACCACAAAAAAATATGTTTGCGTCTGCTTACATTTCTCATTCAAATAAATGCACATTTAGCTCATTAATTATGCCTACCAATGGCAGTTAGTTCTAGTCAAATTCAATAAGCCTAAAAATCCATCCATTTTTGTCACAGGAGGTTGAACCTATTATAATTTCACTGCTGCCACTGAAAGAGGTTGTTAGGTCACGTATTGTTTCCACAAGTTGGAGATTGCTATGGAGATTCCACTTCAATCTATGTTTCGATGGCCTCACTGATCCGAATTGTGACACCAATGATGAGTTCAAGGGTAGTACTAAAATAAAACAAGCAGAGTTAATTGAGACTATAAATTGGGTTATTCAAGAACACAGTGGGATAGGAATTAAGAAGTTCAGCATCAGGTATGGCCTGCATAAAGAGGACTCTGATAATCTTGATAGGTGGATTGAGTTTGCTGCTACATCGAAGGCAAATATAATAGCTTTTGCTATGGTAATAATTGATGATCCATTTGAATCTCACCACTTCCCGTTTGAGGCCTTAGGCACTCAAGCTAGCTCATTTGTGCGATCCTTGGTTCTCGACGGTGTTTCTATAAAGCCACACTCGGGAATATAAAGCTTTATAGTACTCAGAAGGCTTGTTCTAGAATATGTTCAGATATTTGGAGACTTTTCAGGCTTTTTAGCAAACTGTCTGGCACTTGAGGACTTAGAGATGATCAAGTGCTCTCTGTAAGCAATTTAAGCATACCGCACCAACTTGATAAACTTCAGCATTTGCTAGTTAAGAAGATCGATGTCGAGACGATTGAGTCTCATGCTACTGATCTTGCTCATTTTGAGTACAAAGGAAAAGAGATTCCTATAGTATTTTAATGGTCGCTCAAAGTTAGAGAAGGCTACAATAATGTTTGAAGGCAGAAATGGACAGGCCCATGTATCCACCATGGTTCCAATCATTTTGCGAGCGAAGATGCTAAATGTGCAAGCTCGTATATCTGCTTATGAACAGGTTACCCCTGTTGAGTTTAGTCCCACATCGGTTGTGGGAGGAGACCCTCCTAACAGGCTAGTCTTTTGGTGGGAGAGGGCCCAAGGCCTGTCATAAGTCGGTGTTGCTCTCCGGTTGGGCCTGGTTGACGCATGTGGGTCAGAAACGCTGGTGATAGCGGACCCGGGATTGCGTAACAATTAGTATCAGAGCCCAGGTGCCTGTCTCGGTGAACTCATGGGTGGTCGGTCATGGTTGGTGGGCTGGAAACGCTGGCGTTAGCGGGCTCATGTGTGACCGATGTGTGAGGGGGAGATTGTTGGGTTTAGTCCCACATCGGTTGTGGGAGGAGACACAACACGACTTATAAGGGCGGGGGTGTCCCCTCCTAACAGGCTAGTCTTTTGGGGGGGGGGAGATGTTGGGTTTCGTAGTAATTTCAAAAAAATTCCTACGCACACGCAAGATCATGGTGATGCATAGCAACGAGAGGGGAGAGTGTGTCCACGTACCCTCGTAGACCGAAAGAGGAAGCGTTAGTACAACGCGGTTGATGTAGTCGTACGTCTTCATGGCCCGACCGATCAAGCACCGAAACTACGGAACCTCCGAGTTCTTGCACACGTTCAGCTCGATGACGTTCCCCGGACTCCGATCCAGCAGAGTGTCGGAGAAGAGTTCCATCAGCACGACGGTGTGGTGACGATCTTGATGTTCTACCGTCGCATGGCTTCGCCTAAGCACCGCTACAATATTATCGAGGAGAACTATGGTGGAGGGGGGCACCGCACATGGCTAAGAGATCAAGAGATCAATTGTTCTATCTATGGGGTGCCCCCCTCCTCCGTATATAAAGGAGTGGAGGAGGGGGCCGGCCAAGGGGGTGGCGCGCCCTAGGGGGGAGTCCAACTCCCACCGGGAGTAGGACTCCCGTTTTTCCTATTAGGAGTAGGAGAGGGAAGGAAGAGGAAGGAGGGAGGAAGGAAAGGGGGGGCCGGCCCCCCTCCCAATTCGGATTGGGCTTGGGGGGGGGGGGCTCCCCCTCCCTTGCTCCTTTCCCCTCCTTTCCACTAAGGCCCAATAAGGCCCATATACCTCCCGGGGGGTTCCGATAACCTCCCGGAGCTCCGGTATTGTCCCAATCTCATCCGGAACCTTTCCGGTGTCCAAATATAGTCGTCCAATATACCGATCTTTATGTCTCGACCATTTCGAGACTCCTCGTCAAGTCCGTGATCACATCCGGGACTCCGAACAACCTTCGGTACATCAAAACTCATAAACTCATAATAAAACTGTCAACGAAACCTTAAGCATGCGGACCCTACGGGTTCGAGAACTATGTAGACATGACCGAGACACATTTCCGGACAATAACCAATAGCGGAACCTGGATGCTCATATTGACTCCTACATATTCTACGAAGATCTGTATCGGTCAAACCGCATAACAACATACGTTGTTCCCCTTTGTTATCGGTATGTTACTTGCCCGAGATTCGATCGTCGGTATCCAATACCTAGTTCAATCTCGTTACCAGCAAGTCTCTTTACTCGTTACGTAATGCATCGTCTCGTAACTAACTCATTAGCTACATTGCTTGCAAGGCTTATAGTGATGTGCATTACCGAGAGGGCCCAGAGATACCTCTCCGACAATCGGAGTGACAAATCCTAATCTCGAAATACGTCAACTCAACAAGTACCTTCGGAGACACCTGTAGAGCACCTTTATAATCACCCAGTTACGTTGTGACGTTTGGTAGCACACAAAGTGTTCCTCCGGTAAGCGGGAGTTACATAATCTCATAGTCATAGGAACATGTATAAGTCACGAAGAAAGCAATAGCAACATACTAAACGATCAAGTGCTAAGCTAACGGAATGGGTCAAGTCAATCACATCATTCTCCAAATAATGTGATCTCGTTAATCAAATGACAACTCATGTCTATGGTTAGGAAACTTAACCATCTTTGATTTATGAGCTAGTCAAGTAGAGGCATACTAGTGACACTATGTTTTGTCTATCTATTCACACATGTATTATGTTTCCGGGTAATACAATTATAGCATGAATAATAAACATTTATCATGATATGAGGAAATAAATAATAACTTTATTATTGCCTCTAGGGCATATTTCCTTCAGTCTCCCACTTGCACTAGAGTCAATAATATAGATTACATAGTAATGATTCTAACACCCATGGAGCCTTGGTGTTGATCATGTTTTGCTCGTGGAAGAGGCTTAGTTAATGGGTCTGCAACATTCAGATCCGTATGTATCTTGCAAATCTCTATGTCGCCCACCTGGACTTGGTCCCGGATGGAATTGAAGCATCTTTTGATGTGATTGGTTCTCTTGTGAAATCTGGATTCCTTTGCCAAGGCAATTGCACCAGTATTGTCACAAAAGATTTTCATTGGACCCGATGCACTAGGTACGACACCTACATCGGATATGAACTCCTTCACCCAGACTCCTTCATTTGCTGCTTCTGAAGTAGCTATGTACTCCGCTTCACATGTAGATCCCGCTATGACGTTTTGTTTAGAACTGCACCAACTGACAGCTCCTCCATTTAATAAAAACACGTATCCGGTTTGCGATTTAGAATCGTTCGGATCAGTGTCAAAGCTTGCATCGACGTAACCATTTACGACTAGCTCTTTGTCACCTCCATAACGAGAAACATATCCTTAGTCCTTTTCAGGTATTTCAAGATGTTCTTGACCGCTGTCCAGTGATCCACTCTTGGATTACTTTGGTACCTCCCTGCTAAACTAATAGCAAGGCACACATCAGGTCTGGTACACAGCATTGCATACATGATAGAGCCTATGGCTGAAGCATAGGGAACTTCTTTCATTTTATCTCTATCTTCTGCAGTGGTCGGGCATTGAGTCTGACTCAATTTCACACCTTGTATTACAGGCAAGAACCCTTTCTTTGCTTGATACATTTTGAACTTTTTCAAAACTTTATCAAGGTATGTGCTTTGTGAAAGTCCAATTAAACGTCTTGATCTATCTCTATAGATCTTGATGCCTAATATGTAAGCAGCTTCACCGAGGTCTTTCATTGAAAACTTTTATTCAAGTATCCTTTTATGCTATCCAAAAATTCTATATCATTTCCAATCAATAGTGTCGTCCACATATAATATTAGAAATGCTACAGAGCTCCCACTCACTTTCTTGTAAATACAGGCTTCCCCAAAAGTCTGTATAAAACCATATGCTTTGATCACACTATCAAAGCGTTTATTCCAACTCCGAGAGGCTTGCGCCAGTCCATAAATGGATCGCTGGAGCTTGCACACTTTGTTAGCTCCCTTAGGATCGACAAAACCTTCCGGTTGCATCATATACAACTCTTCTTCCAGAAATCCATTCAGGAATGCAGTTTTGACATCCATCTGCCATATTTCAAAATCATAAAATGCGGCAATCGCTAACATGATTCGGAAAGACTTAAGCATCGCTACAGGTGAGAAGGTCTCATCGTAGTCAACCCCTTGAACTTGTCGAAAACCTTTTGCAACAAGTCAAGCTTTGTAGACAGTAACATTACCGTCAGCGTCAGTCTTCTTCTTGAAGATCCATTTATTCTCAATTGCTTGCCGATCATCGGGCAAGTTATCCAAAGTCCACACTTTGTTCTCATACATGGATCCCATCTCAGATTTCATGGCTTCAAGCCATTTTGCCGAATCTGGGCTCACCATTGCTTCTTCATAGTTTGTAGGTTCATCATGATCTAGTAGCATGACTTCCAGAACAGGATTACCGTACCACTCTGGTGCGGATCTTACTCTGGTTGATCTACGAGGTTCAGTAACAACTTGATCTGAAGTTCCATGATCATCATCATTAACTTCCTCACTAATTGGTGTTTCTGTGATGAACTACTTTCCAATAAGGGAGCCGGTACAATTACCTCATCAAGTTCTACTTTCCTCCCACTCACTTCTTTCGAGAGAAACTCCTTCTCTAGAAAGGATCCATTCTTAGCAATGAATGTCTTACCTTTGGATCTGTAATAGAATGTGTACCCAACAGTCTCCTTTGGGTATCCTATGAAGACACATTTCTCCGATTTGGGTTCGAGCTTATCAGGTTGAAGCTTTTTCACATAAGCATCGCAGCCCCAAACTTTTAGAAACGACAACTTTGGTTTCTTGCCAAACCATAGTTCATAAGGCGTCGTCTCAACAGATTTCAATGGTGCCCTATTTAATGTGAATGCGGCCGCCTCTAAAGCATAACCCCAAAACGATAGCGGTAAATCAGTAAGAGACATCATAGATCGCACCATATCTAGTAAAGTACGATTACGATGTTCGGACACACCATTACGCTGTGGTGTTCTGGGTGGCGTGAGTTGCGAAACTATCCCGCATTGTTTCAAATGTAAACCAAACTCGTAACTCAAATATTCTCCTCCATGATCAGATCATAGAAACTTTATTTTCTTGTTACGATGATTTTCAACTGCACTCTGAAATTCTTTGAACTTTTCAAATGTTTCAGACTTATGCTTCATTAAGTAGATATACCCATATCTGCTTAAATCATCTGTGAAGGTGAGAAAATAACAATATCTGCCACGAGCCTCAACATTCATTGGACCACATACATCTGTATGTATGATTTCCAACAAATCTGTTGCTCTCTCCATAGTACCGGAGAACGGCGTTTTAGTCATCTTGCCCATGAGGCACGGTTCGCAAGTACCAAGTGATTCATAATCAAGTGGTTCCAAAAGTCCATCAGTATGGAGTTTCTTCATGTGTTTTACACCGATATGACCTAAATGACAGTGCCACAAATAAGTTGCACTATCATTATCAACTCTGCATCTTTTGGCTTCAACATTATGGATACGTGTATCACTACTATCGAGATTCATCAAAAATAGACCACTCTTCAAGGGTGCATGACCATAAAAGATATTACTCATATAAATACAACAACCATTATTCTCTGATTTAAATGAATAACCGTCTCGCATCAAACAAGATCTAGATATAATGTTCATGCTCAACGCTGGCACCAAATAACAATTATTCAGGTCTAAAACTAATCCCGAAGGTAGATGTAGAGGTAGCGTGCCGACTGCGATCACATCGACTTTGGAACCATTTCCCACGCGCATCGTCACCTCGTCCTTGGCCAGTGTTCGCTTAATCCGTAGTCCCTATTTCGAGTTGCAAATATTAGCAACAGAACCAGTATCAAATACCCAGGTGCTACTGCGAGCTCTAGTAAGGTACACATCAATAACATGTATATCACATATACCTTTGTTCACTTTGCCATCCTTCTTATCCGCCAAATACTTGGGGCAGTTCCGCTTCCAGTGACCAGTCTGCTTGCAGTAGAAGCACTCAGTCTCAGGCTTAGGTCCAGACTTGGGTTTCTTCTCTTGAGCAGCAACTTGTTTGTTGTTCTTCTTGAAGTTCCCCTTCTTTTTCCCTTTGCCCTTCTTCTTGAAACTGGTGGTCTTATTGGCCATCAACACTTGATGCTCCTTCTTGATTTCTACCTTCGCAGCCTTTAGCATTGCGAAGAGCTCGGGAATTGTCTTTTCCATCCCTTGCATATTATAGTTCATCACGAAGCTCTTGTAGCTTGGTGGCAGTGATTGGAGAATTCTATCAATGACGCTATCATCCGGAAGATTAACTCCCAGTTGAATCAAGTGATTATTATACCCAGACATTTTGAGTATATGCTCACTGACAAAACTATTCTCCTTCATCTTGCAGCTATAGAACTTATTGAAGACTTCATATCTCTCAATCCGGGCATTTGCTTGAAATATTAACTTGAACTCCTGGGACATCTCATATGCTCCACGACGTTCAAAACATCGTTGAAGACCCGGTTCTAAGCCGTAAAGCATGGCACACTGAACTATTGAGTAGTCATCAGCTTTGCTCTGCCAGATGTTCATAACATCTGGTGTTGCTCCTGCAGCAGGCGTGGCACCCAGCGGTGCTTCCAGGACGTAATTCTTCTATGCAGCAATGAGGATAATCCTCAAGTTACGGACCCAGTCCGTGTAATTGCTACTATCATCTTTCAACTTTGCTTTCTCAAGGAACGCATTAAAATTCAACGGAACAACAGCACGATCCATCTATCTACAACAAACATAGACAATCAAAATACTATCAGGTACTAAGTTCATGAAAATTTAAGTTCAATTAATCATATTACTTAAGAACTCCCACTTAGACAGACGTCCCTCTAATCATCTAAGTGATCATGTGATCCAAATCAACTGAACCATAACCGATCATCACGTGAAATGGAGTAGCTTTCAATGGTGAACATCACTATGTTGATCATATCTACTATATGATTCACGCTCGACCTTTCGGTCTCAGTGTTCCGAGGCCATATCTGCATATGCTAGGCTCGTCAAGTTTAACCTGAGTATTCTGCGTGTGCAAAACTAGCTTGCACCCGTTGTAGATGGACATAGAGCTTATCACACCCGATCATCACATGGTGTCTGGGCACGACAAACTTTGGCAACGGTGCATACTCAGGGAGAACA
The DNA here is from genome assembly GCF_002162155.2 of Triticum dicoccoides. NCBI lineage: Eukaryota > Viridiplantae > Streptophyta > Magnoliopsida > Poales > Poaceae > Triticum > Triticum dicoccoides. Next base: position 727,976,751 of record NC_041393.1, on the reverse strand, counting down.
CTTTTATCTTGAAATTTAGTGAGAGATCATCTTATAATGCTACCGTCAATCAAAGCAAGATAAGATGCATAAAAGATAAACATCACATGCAATCAATATAAGTGATATGATATGGCCATCATCATCTTGTGCTTGTGATCTTCATCTCTGAAGCACCGTCATGATCACCATCGTCAACGGTGCGACACCTTGATCTCCATCGTAGCATCGTTGTCGTCTCGCCAATCTTATGCTTCTACGACTATCGCTACCGCTTAGTGATAAAGTAAAGCATTACAGGGCGATTGCATTGCATACAATAAAGCGACAACCATATGGCTCCTGCCAGTTGCCGATAACTCGGTTACAAAACATGATCATCTCATACAATAAAATATAGCATCACGTCTTGATCATATCACATCACAACATGCCCTGCAAAAACAAGTTAGATGTCCTCTACTTTGTTGTTGCAAATTTTACGTGGTTGCTATGGGCTTAGCAAGAACAGTTCTTACATACGCATCAAAACCACAACGATAGTTTGTCAAGTTAGTGCTGTTTTAACCTTCGCAAGGACCGGGCATAGCCACACTCGGTTCAACTAAAGTTGGAGAAACTGACACCCGCCAGCCACCTGTGTGCAAAGCACGTCGGTAGAATCAGTGTCGCGTAAGCGTACGCGTAATGTCGGTCCGGGCCGCTTCATCAAACAATATCGCCGAACCAAAGTATGACATGCTGGTAAGCAGTATGACTTGTATCACCCACAACTCACTTGTGTTCTACTTGTGCATATAACATCAACGCATAAAACCTAGGCTCGGATGCCACTGTTGGGTTTCGTAGTAATTTCAAAAAAAATCCTACGCACATGCAAGATCATGGTGATGCATAGCAAAGAGAGGGGAGAGTGTATCCACGTACCCTCATAGACCGAAAGTGGAAGCGTTAGTACAACGCGGTTGATGTAGTCGTACGTCTTCACGGCCCGACCGGTCAAGCACCGAAACTACGACACCTCCGAGTTCTTGCACACGTTCACCTCGATGACGTTCCCCGGACTCCGATCCAGAAGAGTGTCGGAGAAGAGATCCATCAGCACGACGGCGTGGTGATCTTGATGTTCTACCGTCGCAGGGCTTCGCCTAAGCACCGCTACAATATTATTGAGGAGAACTATGGTGGAGGGGGCACCGCACACGGCTAAGAGATTAAGAGATCAATTGTTCTGTCTCTGGGGTGCCCCCCTCCTCCGTATATAAAGGAGTGAAGGAGGGGGCCGGCCAAGGGGGGTTGCGTGCCCTAGGGGGGAGTCCAACTCCCACCGGGAGTAGGACTCCCCTTTTTCCTATTAGGAGTAGGAGAGGGAAGGAAGAGGAAGGAGGGAGGAAGGAAAG
>NC_041393.1:727972116-727975152 GCF_002162155.2 Triticum dicoccoides | reverse complement strand
CCTTTCCCCTCCTTTCCACTAAGGCCCATATACCTCCCGGGGGGTTCCGATAACCTCCCGGAGCTCCGGTATTGTCCCAATCTCATTCAGAACCTTTCCGGTGTCCAAATATAGTCGTCCAATATATCGATCTTTATCTCTCGACCATTTCGAGACTCCTCGTCAAGTCCGTGATCACATCCGGGACTCCGAACAACCTTCGGTACATCAAAACTCATAAACTCATAATAAAACTATCATCGAAACCTTAAGCGTGCGGACCCTATGGGTTCGAGAACTATGTAGACATGACCGAGACACATTTCCGGTCAATAACCAATAGCGGAACCTGGATGCTCATATTGGCTCCTACATATTCTACGAAGATCTTTATCGGTCAAACCGCATAACAACATACGTTGTTCCCTTTGTCATCGGTATGTTACTTGCCCGAGATTCGATCGTCGGTATCCAATACCTAGTTCAATCTCGTTACTGGCAAGTCTCTTTACTCGTTACGTAATGTATCATCTCATAACTAACTCATTAGCTACATTGCTTGCAAGGCTTATAGTGATGTGCATTACCGAGAGGGCCCAGAGATACCTCTCCGACGATCGGAGTGACAAATCCTAATCTCGAAATACGTCAACTCAACAAGTACCTTCGGAGACACCTGTAGAGCACCTTTATAATCACCCAGTTACGTTGTGATGTTTGGTAGCACACAAAGGGTTCCTTCGGTAAGTGGGAGTTATATAATCTCATAGTCATAGGAACATGTATAAGTCATGAAGAAAGCAATAGCAACATACTAAACGATCAAGTGCTAAGCTAACGGAATGGGTCAACTCAATCACATCATTCTCCTAACGATGTGATCCCGTTAATCAAATGACAACTCATGTCTATGGTTAGGAAACTTAACCATCTTTGATTTACGAGCTAGTCAAGTAGAGGCATACTAGTGACACTATGTTTTGTCTATGTATTCACACATGTATTATGTTTCCGGGTAATACAATTCTAGCATGAATAATAAACATTTATCATGATATGAGGAAATACATAATAACTTTATTATTGCCTCTAGGGCATATTTCCTTCAAGAGGGCCCAAGGCCTGTCATAAGTCGTTGTTGCTCTCCGGTTGGGCCTGGTTGACGCATGTGGGTCGGAAACGCTAGTGATAGCGGACCCGGGATTGCGTAACAATAGATTTGTTAGAGTTGTGTCAAATATTATTATACAAGTTAGGTTACAGTTGGACTTGGAGTCGTACGGTGTGTAGACAGGATATGGAGTCGTGTCCAAGTAGGACACTTGTATCCTAGGCCTCTCATATATAGCGGGGTAGACACACGATGTAACCTATATATGCCAAAATAATAGCACGTGCATGCGGGGGAGCCGGCGGCGTGTGCCGGCGCCCGGGCGGCCGGGGTGCGATATTGTGGGGGTGTCATGGGGAGGAGCGCCCGTAGTCATGCCCCGGGGATGTAGCCATATCGGTGAACCTCGTTAACAAATCTCGGTGTCGTGCCTCGTGTGATTTCTTGGTCCTCGGAAGATCGACGGAGTGCCTCGGATTATTCTAACAACCCCCGGTGTCTATTTATCTATTCTTGTTTTTTACCTCATAGTTATAAAAAAATGGGCTCTAATGTGATTCATTTTGTCTTTGCATATTTCCAGTTGCAGAAGCTGACACCAAGTCCAAATCACATATTTATACATTTGAGGCATATGACTTGTCAATTAACTGTCATGTCTATTGACCTACCAAATTCGGACAATGGTGTTCTTCAACTGGCCTACTGTTTGGATGTTGCAACCCAACTGGAGACTCTGCAGTTGGATGTGAGTGCCATTTTATTCGTGTAGTTAGATAAATAGACAGACCTCTAGTATATTTATGCATGCTTGTATCTTTTAGAAGAACAGGGAGGCCTCTCCCCGGTTCCATTTCAACAATGAAATCAACACAGTACAAACAGCATCAACCCACTGAGAGGGGTAGTTCGACAGAAAGAACAAAGCTAAAAAGAAAACGGCTACAAATCTGTTTGGCGGCCTGTGTCAGAAGACATGGGGAAAGTAAACTACTGAAAGTAAACTACTGAAAGTAAACTACTGAAAGCTCTGAAAGTAAACTACAAAGTCGATGTCGGGCTAAGCAGCTTCGTCTTGTCTTCGGCATCACGCTTATTTTTGGGAAATGTCTTCCTGTCCATATTTGTGCAGGGAGAAAAGGGGTCTGGAGGAAGCCAACGACGAGGAAGATATATCTCTTCCTGTCCAGAACATGATGAAGTCTATGCTTGCGGACAAGGCGGCCGTGCAAGCGTCGGGGAAGAAGAGGATTCGGGAGGAAGCCTGCGGCGGGGAGGAGGTTCTGAGTCTTTCGGCGCTGAACATGTCGCTGTCCATCGTGTGCTCGCCACCGCCGGGCTTCTCCGGGAAGCCACAACACATTCCCAGCAGGCATGACAGAGACACCACGGACGGGGTGGCTGCACGTGAGCTGGTCCAGGGCGTCGTCGCGCCGCCGCTGGAGCGCGCATTCGCGGCGAACGGGCCTGCCGACGTCGTCAAGTCGAGCTGCGCCTACGTTGCGGTTCTGCATAAATTTTAGTCCTTTTGACAACGAAATGTCATCGTCTATTTATATTCAACTTTTATACTTCGTAGCTATTTTTCTCATCATTTTTTTTTCTATTTTGACGATAAATATTTTGACATACTATATTAATATTATTTTTAGGTATAACTAGCATCCTTAAGAATGTGAAACAAACTATATGTGTTATTATAAAATGCATCCATTTATAATGTTTATCATTACAATCCATTTCTAGTGCTATGTGAAATGTGCTTTTTTCGCACAAAGAAAAGTTTTGAGCGCTTAAGAAAATATTCCATTAAATGGATTTCATCATAGATTTAAGCAATTCAATATTATCACAATATCCCACAAATAAATCTATGCCTTCGTTGGCTACTTCATTTGTTTGTATCTTTTCCCATTGTATTCCTAAATATCTAGAGAATTTGGTAG
>NC_041393.1:727951888-727971685 GCF_002162155.2 Triticum dicoccoides | reverse complement strand
TACAGAGTGTACACGATATCTATAGCAGAATATCTCTAAAAAAATTGGCGTGTCATGCCTAAATAATGTACCCATTTCAAAGATTACATGACATTTTTGGGGCTCCAATACTGTTGCCGGCTCTTTTCAGCCTTACCCTTACTATCTCGGCTTGCTTCCGCTTCGGTTCCAATCACGCGTTCCTACCCGTTAAGAGGAATAAAATTTAGCATAAACCACACCTACATTAGGTCTTGTTTCCCCTGCCAGCACTCCCTTTTGAATTTTGGATATGGAACTAATATGCCAGACCCTATTTATAAATGAACAATGATGATATTATGGAAATATTCTCGCCCTACCTCTAAACAGGTGGATGAACAATAGTTCTATGTTTTTGAACATATGGTGGTGGCGAGGCCTCTTGATCGGTGGTTTTGTCATTTTCCTCCTTCTTTGGAATCTTATGTGATGCTAAGATATGTGTTACTTATTGTCAGAATTATTCCCGTTTATTTTAAGAAAACAAATATATTTGAATTGGCAATTCAAGAGTTTTCTCTCGAAAAGGAGGATAACCCCTGGCCTCTGCATCGATGCATACAACCATATATTATTACGGATGCAAAATCCAGCAGTCGAACAACATCGACCCCGAAATAAAGCGAATAGAAAACAAGAGGTCACATGTCTCGTGACAATATCTCCACCAGATAGACACTAACCCTATGATACAAGACGAAATCAAAACAAAAAATATACAACTCCGAGACTACGCCTTCAAGAAGGAATCGTCGCACGTGCGTCGATGATGACGAGTCCAATACAAGGTTGAACTCCAGATTCTCATCCCTAAAGCCATGCTTGAAACCACCACCTTCAGCAAGGACATGACACAGGTGTGCATCGACATAGCCTGACCGAAGTGCATAAATTCGTCGTTAAAGCTGTCTGTACCATCATTCATTATCTGGCTACTGACTCCTCGATAATCGGATACCTCTGGAGAGGACACCAGAAAGAAAAAGACGTCCCATACCGCCTACCCCCGTCACTATCGCACCACCTTCAATCCAGCAGCAACAAGTTAAACATGACACCTCCGCTGGAGTCATCACGCGGCACCTGCCGGTAGCAGACATGACTTGACGTCTCCGCAATAGACGTCATGTGTAGCATCCGCCGGTGGCTTCACCTGCCGGCGACAGGCATTGCTCGATGTCTCCGAAAAAGATGCACGTGTCACCTGCCTAGCTGCATTGAACCTATTCAAATCCCTCACAACAAACCTGTGCTCCAAAATGCCACTTATAAGCTTGAAGGCGTCGTGGCAGTCACATCACATCCTCTGGTTCTTCATCACCTTGATGATCATCCCCTTAGGAATAACCAGCAAACCAAACCCCAATGCCAACAACTCAATGTGCACTCCAACCATCTCACCTTTCATGTCCTCTCCATTGTCTTCAAGATCATCAAAGACTCTGTTACTACCTAGTCCACCCCCTGTAACCCTTCTCCTGCATCTTACCCTCTTAACTTACCAAGCTACTTCATCACTTCACCTGCCCTTGGCCCAGCAGGTGATACAAATCTGGTGTTGAGCACACATGGTATGTCCTTTATCTCAATCCAGCTGCACACAGGGTATGCCTTGTCGCCCCATGTTCGACCATACAGCAACAACATTGTCAGCCTGGCCGACTGAAATGTATGCATTTGACATCACTACTGGTGCACCTGCTACATCCAGGTTGAACTATGACACTCTGTGGCCCGCCCTGGCAGCTAGATCTAAGCGCTTGTGTGTCCGGCAAGCTGACATCAATGAGCTCCACAACATGAGGGTGTCACGCTGTTCGACCTGCGCCTCGTTGGCCAGCTCAAATGCCTCCTCGAGCCGTCCTGCTCGGCTGAGCATGTCAACTGCACATATGTACTGGCTGGTGATACATCCATTTTGCATCATGTTTTTATATTGATATTTATGGCATTATGGGTTGTTATAACACTTTATGGAGTAATTCTAATGCCTTTTCTCTCTTAATATGCAAGGTTTACACAAGAAGGGAGAATGCCGGCAGATGGAATTCAGGGCCTGGAAAAGCTACAGCAGAGATACCTATTCTGCACAACTCCAAATGAGCTGAAATTTCAGGGAGAATTATTTTGAAATGTATTAAAAATATTGGAAGGAAAATGTACCAGAGGGGAGCCGTCAGGTGCCCACATAGCACCTGGGCTCGCCACCCCCTCGGCGCACCCAGGTACTGTGTGGGGCCCCTAGCCCATTTCTGGCCCCCATCTTTTGGTATATAAGGTGTTTTACCCTAAAAAAATGAAGGGAGAACTTTCGAGACGAGGCGCCGCCGCTAGGAGGCGGAACTTGAGAAGGAGCACTTTTGCTCTCCGGCAGAGAGAATCTTCCGGGGACACTTCCCTCCGGGAGGGGGAAATCGAAGCCTTTGTCATCACCAACAACCCTCTCATCCTGGAAGGACCAATCTTCATCAACGTCTTCAACATCACCATCTCATCTCAAACCCTAGTTCATCTCTTGTATTCAATCTTTATCTCGAATCCTCAGATTGGTAGCCGTGGGTTGCTAGTAGTGTTAATTACATCTTGTAGTTGATGCTAGACCGTTTACTTGATGGAAGATTATGTGTTCAGATCCAATATGCTATTTAATACCCTCTGATCATGAGCATGACAATCATTTGTGAGTAGTTACTTTTGTTCTTTAGGACATGGGAGAAGTCTTGTCATAAGTAATCATGTAAATTTGACATTCATTCGATATTTTGATAATATGTATGTTGTCGATCCCCTTAGTTGTGTTATGTGAACGTCGACTACATGACACTTCACCATATTTGGGCCTAAGGGAATGCATTGTGGAGTAGTAATTAGATGATGGGTTGCTAGAGTGACAGAAGCTTAAACCCTAGTTTATGTGCTATTTCATAAGGGGTTGATTTGGATCCATATGTTTCATGCTATGGTTAGATTTATCTTCATTTTCCTTTCGTAGTTGCAGATGCTTGCGAGAGGGGTTAATCATAAGTGGGAGGTTTGTTCAAGTAAGAACAACATCCAAGCACTGGTCCACCACATATCAAATTATCAAAGTAGCGAACGCGAATCAAACAAACATGATGAAAGTGACTTGACGAAATTCCCGTGTGTCCTCAAGAGTGTTTTACATATTATAAGAAACCGTTCCGGTTTGTCGTTTGCTATAAAAGGGTTGGGCCACCTTGCTGCACTTGGTTACTGCTATTACTTGTTACTTGTTACGAAATATCTTTCTATCAAACTATCTGTTACCACTTATTTCAGTGCTTGCAGAAATTACCTTACCAAAAACCGCTTGTCATTTCCTTCTGCTCCTCGTTGGGTTCGACACTCTTACTTATCGAAAGGACTATGATTGATCCCATATACTTGTGGGTCATCAATGGCTCATGGACTGGCGCCATATTTGCCCTGCATGGAGTAGAGGAGATGGAGGCCGGTGTCAACAAGATCTGAATGGCTGCAAACGTGCATGGCGCCAAGCAGTGTAACACTGTTTGGTTGCACAGATCGATCGATCATCTCATTGAAAAAAGTGAGTGCGCACCTCCCAAAACCATACTTCGCTGCTGCTACGATGATGGAGGGATAGCAGAAAACCGATGGCTGCTTTAATCCTGTTGAACAACTTTTCCGAGTACTCGTAGAATCCATACTTGGAACAACTAAAGCCACAACAATCACGCCATTGCATCCCTGCCCAAACCAAAGGAGTGTTCCATGCTCAGACTTGCCAGCTCCAAGCCAGCCCGCCTCAAGATGGCAATGGGGCCCTGAAATCTGCGTCCCCGCAGATTTTTACCCTATTAGAAGACGGGGATGGACGTCTTTTCATCCAGCAGGGCTGTTGCTAGGCATATTGTACAACCCTGCATGTTTCGTGGGTTTACACCCGTTTCGGTAGTCCCCGAACCCGAAACCCAACAATACCCGGTAAAATACATTTTTTTGCTGCTAAAATTTACTGTTGTTTTGTTGCTGAAATATGCTTTTTTTTGCTGCTGAAAATATACTATGTTGCTACTGAAATAATATTCATTGCTGCCACTATTTATCTTATGTTGCTGCCTATGAAATATACTACTATGTATGTTGCTTAAATATGTTGATTTTTGTTGCTGTAATATGCTCCTTTTTTTCAAATGCTGCTGTTTTCGTTCACTGCTTGCGGGGACAAGTTCGCCGTGGGTTTAGAAAACCCGACGGGTTTATGGGACGGGCAAAAAACTAGCCCCGTGCACGGCGATGGAGACGGGGACGGGTTTGTGATTTTCTCGTGGGGATGGGTTTGGGCAAGCAAAACCCGGTGGGCCTTTGAAACCGGGATTAATGGGCTGTTTTCTACTGGTGCATGGTCGCGACTGTGAATTCAAACAGGATTACAGTGTCCTGCCCACCGGGATTTACAAAAATCTGTAACCATAACCAAAACAGATTTGCTATACAGTAGCACACACTACAAGAAACCTGTTAATGCGTGACGGTACTAATCCGTCACAGGCAAGACAAAATCCGTCATGGGTGCCCATCCTTGACGGATTTGAAATCCGTCATGTATATCGCGTCATAATTTGACATGGTGCTGTCCATGACGATTTTTGACCGTCAAGGCCCAGGCCCGCCCAAGGCCCAAACCATTGTGACGGAACAGACCGTCATGGACCAACGCCATGTAGAGTTTTCAATTGACCAACTGGAATGACGTGGCAGCCTACGTGGACATGATTTTTCAGTCACAGAAATCGTCATGGATATCCTACATGGGGTAGCCCATTAGTTCGACCCGTTAGCCTATTTCATTCAGCCCAACTTTCAACAATTACATTTTAAAGCATGATGCGTTATGCAAACCGTGGTGCTAAGACAAGGTATTTCCAAAGTGCCTCACGTGCACATATGAATCAATATATGCAGTCATCTACAAGCATCTATAACATAGCAGTTTACAAAATCCTCCACGGAATGATAATTTACAACATAGATTAATAAATTATATCACTCAGCAAAGTTAGGAAACAGTACAATCCAGTTCACACAAACAGAACATTTATACTAGTGAAGTTGTTATTCAAGTTCTTGCCATCTGCCCTCCTGATGGAAACTATCATGTCGTGCGAATTTTGATGGGCAGCACCAAGTAGCCTGGTACGCAATCATACCTAGCATATTTACAAGACCATTAGATATTTGTAGATATGCATAGATTGTAAAATATGAGAATTGTAACAAAGTAAAAATTAATAACTCATGCTCTCCAAAATTCTTAAATCTTGCAGTGCTACAAATGAGAATAACACAGTATCCACTACATATATAAGTTTCATGTAGATCCATATTAATTAAGGCAACCAGGTTGTGGGTAAAAAATTTAAATGTTACGTACTTGTGCATATCATCCAAACAAGAAAAATAAAAAAACTGGTCTAACAAAGGGGGACAATACATAAAACAGCGCACAAGATTCGTTCAATTATCATATGTCCAGTGATCCTTGATGATAATAAAAGAAGGGATAGTTATTTGTTGAGAAAACAAACATCTACATACTTCTACAGATGTGTCCAGTAATACAATATTTTTCCAGCCTTGTAAGTAGGCATGAATCAACAATTCTAGGATAGGTCCAGCAATACATTATTTTTCCAGCCTTGTAAGTAGGCATGAATCAACTTGTCAATATTGACAGAATGGCACCTTTGGGTACCAACAATTTGCACATATTGTTAACCAATCCCAGAAACTACCCTATTAGAGCATTAAGAAATTGGATATACCCTGAATAACAATATCCACATATTGTTAACACTTGACTGTTGAAACTTAGAACAAAAAAAGGTATATAGTGAAAATAATAAAACCAAAAGGCTATGAAGGAGATAGTAATGGACCTATCTAGACATTTTGCCCAAGGATACATTTCGCTTGTAAGGCTAAGAGATCATCAACAATTATCAAGCATACAGCTAAAGAATTAGTATTTGACAGTAACAATAAAAAAAAGTGGCGATGCAAAATTACCACCAGCAGTGAGGTAACGTGATGGTGTTGAGAAAATTGCATACAATCTGGGTGTCCATGAGATAGACCTGGGCAAAGCATTAGGATACTGTTAAACAACTTTGGCAGAGAATTAGGATTGACACGTACAAGAATTTCATTGGAGCCCAAAGTCAATGATAACACCAATATTATTATTTGCTGCAAACCAAGATCAAATAAGAACACCAACATTTTCAAAGCTGCAGATTGTTACACTATTTCATTATTTGTGTGTGCCTCTAAATCTCTAAAGCTGCAGATTGTTAAACTTTCATTTTAGAGCCTCAATCATGTTGAATGGAGCAGCGTATTTAGTGGTAAATGTTGTGCCCCTCCCTCTAGCTCAGGGAGTAGCTTATTCAATGGTAAAACTATGTGCCCCTCCCTCTGCCTATCAGCTTTTGTAGATGGAAGAAAGTTACTTCTAAAGCTTGCTGTGGTATGTTCAATCGTAGAAGTTTCACAGCACCATATACTAACATATATTGCAAAAATGTGCCTTGAATGTCACATGCACACACCAAAATACGTCCAACATTAATTCAGATAGGAAAATGTACAAACATATGCAGGATTTTTTTTTCAAGAATACCGATCAGTCCTTAAGCTAGGCATGGTCAGAACTAACAAGTACTACCTCAATCTCAAAATATATATACGTTTTTCTAGGCTAGTTTAGCCTATAAAAACATTTTATATTTCAAGATGGCAGGTAGTATGTCTCAACTAGCATTGATATTTGATCCTAATAGCAACAAACATGAGTACATCTAACTTAGACAAGTTCTGCTACAAATAAAAATGCACACTGGTATACTATACCAAACAACCACTTCTCGGTGTAGAAGTAGTTTGCAACTATGCCAGGGAGTAAAGTGGTAGATAATATAAAAATATAGGGATATGCCAGACTAATAACAATAGAAAGGAGAAGAACAGTAATACGGGCATGGCCTAATTTTTGGTTAGGGACTAAACGTGAACCACCACACAGCTTGTCTAACTAGTACTCCCTCCATAAATAAATATAAGAGCATTTATCTCACTATTTTAGTGATCTAAACACTTATATTTCTTTACAGAGGGAGTAGTTACTTAATTAACTAGCAGATTACACAAACTCTACACTGCTAATGCTCGCACGGTTAGAGAAGAAAAGGGAAATAGCCAACAGTGCTAGTCTATTGTTGGCTGTAACTTGCGAGTATCAGGAAACAAAGCGGCCACGTTTTCTGCATCAGGTTCAGTCCAAGAAAATTGGAGAGTCCCTGGAGAACTATACTAAAGAAGAGCAGCAGTCACTGGGAAAGAAAATAAAAAACCAGAGTGAGAGGGTCGACCTTCTTGTTCTCTGGGGAATCATGGTTGTCGGGGCTGCTAGCCATCGAGCTCATCTGGCTCGAGCGTGGGGTCTCGGTCGTTCCCATCCATCGAACTGGAGAGGCTGCTGATCTGAATCAAAGCAAAAAAAACTTTGATTGGGGATGGGAGAGAAGAGGAAGTAATGGATAGAGGAGACGACCGGGGAGGGGGAGCGGGGATGGACCTTGTGAGGGGTGTTGATGTTGTCGGCGAGGTCGAGCTCGGGCCTGCCGCAGGTCACGGTCTTCGTCCTCTCCTCATCCGGCCCTTGCTGCTCCAAATCTCCCGATGGCGAGGCAATTTGCGCGGCCTGTGAGACGGATGAGGGAGATCCCTGCCGTAGATCCATGGCCCAGCTCATGGGTTGTGAGCAGCTGAGGCGCGCCACGGCGGCTAGGATTGGCCGCCACTTCCATCGGGCCACTTCAGCCGCTGTCGCCATGGATCTCGGGCCGTCATCGTCGCTTGGAGGCGGGGAGGTTGAGGCAGAGGACAGTGGCGAGAAGAGGAGAGGAGAGGCGAGGCATGGTGGCGGCAGATGGAGAACGGGATTGGGGACGGGATTCTCTTAGGGTTTGCTTTTATATGGGGAAAGGTTTAGGCCTTTAGGTGGGCTTTAGCGGGCTTGCGGGTCTGTACTAGGCGGTTCATGACGAATTTCGAAACTGTCATCGGAAATCCGTCATGTATTAACAAGTTTTTTGTAGTGACGAGACATGTGCATGGTGGAAATGTAAAACATGTTTGACAGCTGACGACACTGCATCACGGAACTCTGTACGTAGGAAAGGTAAAGGGAAGAAGCAAGCTAGCTACTGCCCTCCACCGCCGCCCGTGCAAGGCCTTTGTTCATATTCCTCAAGATGAATGGTCAAAGCTTATTCAAAGACACGACAAGCTTTCTTGGCTATGGAGGTGATTAGTTTGGCTACAAGCTGTTTGACCCTATAGCAAGGAAAGTTGTGAGAAGCCGTGATGTTGTGTTTGTAGAAAACCAAACAATTAAGGATATTGTGAAGACAAAGGGGCAGGTCCCTCCTCAGCAACAGCAAGACATGATTGATTTTGACCCAGTTTCCTGCAACTCCAGCTCCTCTGCAAGTTGATAGTGAGTAGTTCTTTTTTAGTTTTTATGCAATCTAATTTACATTTCATTTAAGTTATGTAAATTAGTTTATGTAACTGGTTGAATCGAGTTTGAATCAAGTTTGATGAAGCTGTTTGAATCAAATTTGTACTGAATTTGTGTTCAATTTTCTGAAGGAGTCAAGTTTAGGAGTTCGGTTAGAAACACTCCTTTTTTAAGGAGCAAATATGCTCCTCTAAATGATGCTTGGCTGTATCCTCCTCCAAATTACAGGGGATTGATTAGAAATGCTCTAAGCATTGGGATTTTGATTTGAATTTTGTTAAGGTGACATGGTCACGACGGTGAACTCAAACAGGATTAGAGTGTCCTGCCCACCGTCTGCGAAGGATTTACAAAAATCAGTAACCATAACCAAACTATACTTCAAGTTTGTTCGACACTTCATAGTAGCACGGGACATGCATGGTGAAAATGCAAAACATGTTTGACAGTTGACACTGCATCGCGGAGCTCTGTACATAGGAAAGTGAAGAAGCTCGGTAGCTACTGCCCTCCACCGCCGGCCGTCAGCTGCGGTATACGGCCGGCGAACCAGCGCTTGCAGTCGTAGACGGTGCACAAGGTCTGCAGCGCCGTCATGAGCAGCAGCACCACCGTGGCGAGCAGCGTGAGCATCTTCCACGACCTGAACACGTACCGCTTCAGCATCCTCCTCGCTCTCACGGCCGCGCCCCGGTCCCGGTGCGCGTTCACCTCCATGATCACGCAGTCCAGCAGTGGCGCCTTGCTCGGCCGCACCGCCCGGCACATCCCGTTCCACATCTCCGCGGCCTCCTTGTTGCTCTTCATCCCGTTCACGATGATCCCGCATCCCGTCAAGATCTTCACGTCCCTGGGGGTGTCGATGATGCCGTTCATGAGCTCCGTGTACCGCGCCAGCACCAGCGGCCCGCGCACGGCGGCCGTCTCGTACGCCACCAGGTTGCGGAGGATCACATCCGTGTTGCTGTCGAGGTGGAGCACCGGCAGGGTCAGCGTCGCCGTGGCCGCGTCGAAGGCGATCCCGGCCATGCCCTCCGGGGCCGGCAAGAACCGCACGCCGCACGCGGCCAGCTGCGCCACCGACGGGATCATTATCTCCTGGGCCAGCGGCGACTTGATGATGGTCGCCAGGTTCACGCCCTTGAGCAGCGCCGCCACGTCCGTCGACGTCATCAACTTCCCGAGCAGCTGCGCCACCCCCGACAGCTGCGGCACCTTGCCCACAATCCACCCCGGGAGGCTCGAAACCGCGCTCATCGGCTTAGAGATCAGGTTCTTGATGAACCGTACAGGCGGCACGTCGAGGCTGGACACCTGCATGCACGCCTGCTGCACCTTGTCGGTGTCCGGGACCTGCTGCTCCTCGACCGCACCGTGCGCGTCAAGGGTGATGGCCACCTCTGGGACCAGCGGCGGAAGCTTCGCCGCGTTTAGCTGGGCAGAGACGGCCGAGGCGGGCACGAGGAAATGGTAGAGGAGCTCCAGCAGGTGGCCGTGCTCGGCGATGTCGCCGGTGAGGGCCGGCGTGTTTGTCTTGATGGGGCACACGTCCCTGATGAAGCGGTCCAAGACGACGCGCATGGCATCGGCGGCGGCTTCCTCGGAGCCGTGGCGGAGCTGGAGCGCGGCGGTGAAGAGGAAGAGCGGGATCTGGTTCTCGAGCATCATGGCGTCCCGCACCGTCGCGTTGATCCAGTTGGGCGAGGAGGACACCAGGTTTGTCGCCTTGTCCACGTGGTACTTCTCAAGGAAGTCGAGGAGGAAACACGTGTCGATTGCCATCATCCATGACAGCGTCTGCTCGTTCAGCTCAAGGAACCTACATTCATTCATTGCAGGTATGCTCGATGAGGCTTGTATTTTTCTCTTCTAATGATAATAAAAAAATTCCTATATTTTAATGATACTAAGCTGAAAGCATTGACACAATATAGATAAATTTTTACACAGCTTATAGATTTGAATGATGACCACTTAAGGATTGATGATGAAATTCGAGAGTTAGATTCATACATTCAGTACTAGTCAAAGCTATAACTAGGAGGAGATCAAACGTTGCCAAGTTTCGAAATTTGTGATGGGCATGGTTTATACAAGCTAGTTTAACTTTCATAAAACAATGTGATTATAGCACTGTTTCAGCTAGATTTTATTGAGCTACTTTGCTTCTTGAGGGTTCATCTTAATTTTTTGTAAAAGCAAGGCAATTCTGCTTGTTTACATGAACATATGATTATGGTTTTGTGGTGATGTACTTTGAGTTTAGAAGTCGAAGATGAATTGTAAGCGGGCCCTTTTGAGTCAGTGTTTGTTGTGGGTTGAATTTTGCCTAAAATGGGTATTTTGTTTCTATTTTAATTTGTGTTGTGACTTAAGTTATTTTTAAATATGTGAATTTTACAAGTACACATTTTAAATGTATGCAACTTTGGTACCTACAAGATTGTGTAACTGGAGTATATAGGAAGCTTTCAAAAAAAAATCTTGTGTTTGTATATGCCATATAGTTATTTCTTCTGTTTATAAAGTTTACAATTGCATGCATTGGGTTTCCCTCTTAACAAAAAGAGAAGGTAGAATTAATATGAAATAATTTTTATGTTCGAATTGTCATATGGTCTATAGTGTTAGTTTCATGCAACCGTTCAAACTATTTTAGTAGGTAATCTAACTTTATTGATTGGCTAAATAAAAGTTTTGACAAGCCATGCAACTATAACAGTTTGAGTTTATTTTTCCTCTCTGATTCTCTGGTACCGGTGTCATCTTGGTAGTACTGGTTAGCTTGCAAAAGTAATTGACAATCAATATTTTGTGTGTGTACATCTGCGATCAACTCATTATGTTCCTAAAAATAGTAAAAAAGATATTCATTGTATGGGGATGCAAGTAAAATCCTCTACAGTTAAATAACTCTCTATTTTTTATTTGCCTCTCAAAATGAATGCTAGATTATATAATCCTTATAAGAATAACCACATGGCACGAAATTGCATTTTAACGGGAAATGCCAGGATTCTCTAGCATGTACTTATAGTAATTCATTAATAAAATATAGAAATCATAGTGAAAAGAGAAGAAAGTATACATGAAGCAGAACTAAAAAGAAACAAATGAAAAAAAACAAATATGTACAACTCAGGTAAGAAATAATCCAATGAGTTACTGGAAAGATTTAACCCAGGCCTAGAACTAATGATATCTTTCCCTTATCTAGCCAGCTTAGTTCATCCTTCATATTCCTAATAAGGGTAACGATAAGACACCAATTTGTGACTGTGCACCGGCCAGACATTTCAAATTGCTTATTGTAATCCTGTAACCAATTAATGTGAAATCTTAATGGATCTGCATTCTGAACTTCCTTTAAAATGCTCTCAATGTAAACCTAAGAAAAAGAACACAAGAGAAGAAAAACACCGGTGTGTTTGAAGTACGTTTGTGGTGAAGAAAGACGGCTACTCTCCCGAAATCGAGGGACCTAGAAATATATATAAGTACCCCAAGGTATTTTTTGTTGAATTTATGTCCCTTCTTTTATGTACATGTAATGCAAAATTGAATATTATCTGGTAAATTGCTAGTAATGTAATTAATGTATTAAAAGTGGCAAATGATTCCAGAAAAATATCAATTTTTTGTAATGGCATTGTAATGTCATATGTTCCATGTGGAAAAGTTTAGGGATGTTTTAGATGAAAAAACTAAATGTACTACAGAAGGTACCTTAACTTGGTATTTCAAAAAATAAAATGAAAAATATTTCACAACAGGGTGGAGAAGGGAGTCTCGTTTGTGCATGCCAGTGTAAAGGATTTCTATAACAAATGGGTTGATCTATATTTTAGGTCATCTCCAAGAAATGAAAAGAAATGTTAAACATCCGTGTGGCATAAATAGACCACTAACAATGAGATTATCAGGTTTTAATACTAAAACATGGGAACAAAGTCTGAAAAACATGAAACTTGGCATGGTGTCAAGATATGACCTCAATAGGCTATGGATTTTTTTTAAGAATGTTTCATAAATTTTGTGATGTACGGTGCTTAGAAATTGAAGTAGCTCCAATGAAGAATCTTCTATTTGAAAGAGAATGTGTCAACTTTGAAAGCGAAACGACAGTTGCTTCATCGTTTGACCTTGAATTGATTATACTGATGATACAATTGATGATACTGATGATACACCAAATTAAATTGGATCGAAAAAGTGAAACAAACACAAATATCAAGAATACTGATGATACAACAATGAATAGATTAGCAAAGCTATACAACTACAGTAGGTTGACTTATCCTCTTTGATCTTTCATATCTAAAAAGCTAGCCCGTACTACCAGATTTCTCTGCACTTGGGTGCTTCCACGTCACCTCAATTATTGACAGCCACCCGATCAAAATTGTGTGACAACATGTCATGTGTACTCATAAGTTACATCTTTTCTATTAATCCGCCGATGAAAACAATGCCACCTCATCAAGTCATGCATGTTATATTTTTAGTTAATATATTATTGTAACAAATGCCACCCCATCAACGCGTGCATGTCTTTTTTTGTCCAGGGAAATCAAATCATGCATGCAAGTCACAAGTTAAAAAAATTGCGTTAATTTTGTGTGGTCATGGACAGTATATGCGTTCAATGCTTGGAGCAAAAAAATATACTTCATGCTTCATATTTTTTTTTAAAGATGTTGTGTTTAGTTCGGTGCAATAGTTTTCCTCTTTTTATGTTTTTATCACATTCTTCTTTTTTTAATGCAAACTGAGAACTCCCTTACATTTGTTTCTCTATTAAATTTATATATTTTAAAGTATCTATTTATGTATTTTCTTTCACATGGTTCATCCGGCAACGCGCGGGCATCACCTAGTTCTCTATGTGCAAATGTCATCTTAGTATCTAGCTTGCAGAAGAACTGAACAATATATTACTTAAATATTGAAGGCATTGTGTCTCGTTAACAACAATATATGTTGTCTGTACATGTCTACGATGTAGACAAGTGTGTTTCTAAAAGGAAAACATGACGATCCCTGTCATCTTCAGGTCAAACGGTACTTTTTAACCTTTTTATGTTAGGGGGTGCAAGTAGCAATCGTTCACAATTAAATAACTCTCCCGTTTTCTTTGCCTTAGCAATGCTAGATTACAAAATCTTCATAAGGATAGCCACATGACACCAATTTAATTGTGACCGCGCCGGCCAGAAATGTCAAATTGGTGTGCTCATCTCTACGTTCTCACCTGCCTTAAAAAACATCACAAGGCCAGAATAAGAAAGACTTTGGACAGCAAGCAAGAGAAAAAAGGGCACTAACTGGTGAAATACGTTCATGAGGAAGAGAGAGGTCATGTTATTCATGATTTTAGAATAACACAAATTAAATTATTGTTTAGTGTCTACATAAATTGTACCTACTGTGGTGGCCCACACACTTCTGCAGCTTGATTTTACTATGCGGATTTGATAAATCTAAGCCGACATGGCTACCTGTGTAACTTAATTATGCAGCCCTTTCATCCATTTTTTTTCAATGTGGGGACATCAAAGTAGTTTGCGACTATTCTCTCTTGTGACCCCTCTCCACAAATATATTTTGGAGGAAGTTTCTACAAAAAATAAATCTTACAAACAAAAGCTTAGATATAATTTTATGTTTAGTTCCTTTACTTGCCTTAACACTGCTTGTATTTTATGTCATTAATTGAAAGGAAACTTTAAACAGAACACCTGTATATTTAATTTATCTTTATTACTCCATGTCTCTTGTCCTCCCTTAAAGTGATTTCTTATATGATCCATTGCCTGTTAAATCATACACAAAGAGAATTTTGCATCGCGAGTGAAATATATAGATGGCCCCCATAATAAACTTGTGTCCTAGTTTTGTTGAGTGTCCATTTATCATTGTGTATTTCATATGTATGTATTTATTGAAAAGTTGATAAAAAAATTCTCACGCTCGCTTGCAATGTATAGCTTCTCCTTTCTAATAATGTTGGCAATGCATATTATTAAGTTATATACGTTTAAGTACAGTTAAAATTCTTTATTGATTTAATTATCAGCAAAATAAAGTTAAAATATTTATTAGATACATCTAACTGAACCTTATCATACCATTTTTGCTTCATTTTTAACTAATACTGATTTTCCCAGAAAAAAAATCTGAACATAAGATATTTTTTAAGGTTATAAGCCTATTTTGAGAGCTTAATTAGATGGATGACTAAGTATATCACTACTATATACTAGTAATCATGTATGTGCACATGTTAATATTAGACAATATATTAATTGCATTGCACACTAATATTCGGCAAAATCATAATTACGTACTGATATTAGGTAGGATATAACTAATTGCTTTGCGCTGGCTTTCATAGGTATGCTATTAATTAGGCGGGGTGCTAATCTTGTTTGGTGCTAAATATGTTTAGGGCTAGAGACTGGGAGAGTGTAGATCTTTTTTGTGTGGGGAGACAATATAGATCATTGGGTAGACATGATTGAACACATGAGATGTGTTGAATCTCCGCAACTCACTCTTTTTGTATATTGGTATAGATATATTTAAAAATAACGCAAACATTAAAAAAATACATTTGCCCTTACGTTAATCGTCCGCTCCTACGTTCCCTCCCCATTTAAGTTTTCTCTCCCATGTCTGGATTTTCCCATCAATTTTTCCTTTGTTTTATTGACTTATCAAATAAACATGATTTTATTTAGTAAGCCAAATAAGAATTTATCAAATAATTTAAAAAATATATGCAGTAGAAAGAAGAAAATGCAGTAGGGCCGGCGGTACCTGTGGTATGGGGCCCTGATCTTGTCCTGCATGCCGACGAAGTTTTGCACGAGATGGTCGAACGTGTGGTGAGGGGCGAAGAGCTGCTCTCCGCGCTTGGCCGCGGCGAGCTTGTAGCGCTCCATGTCCCTCAGCCCGGGCCGCTGGTAGTGGTATGGCCCCAGGGCGAAGTGCTGCGGCGTGTACGCCTCGGGCCTCGTGGCCCGCAGCAGCCGCGGCACGTCGAAGACCATGGCCACGGCGCCCAGCTCCTCCGCCCCAGCCTCCATCCGCCGCCGCACCTCGCTCACCCACCGCGACTCGTCCAGCTCCACGCCGGCGTTTGCCGCGGCCGCCCGCACGAACCGCGCCTGCGCCTGTAGCTGCGGCTGCGCCAACGCCATCGCCCTTGCCCCTTGGCTGAGCTTAGCTTAGCTTAGTGCGCGCGTACGTAGGTAGGTATAGTTCCTCGTGCTACTTGCTTCTTAGACGAGCTGTATATATCGCCTCCAATGGCTTCTAATTATACATATTGACTAGACCAAGTTAACACTCGAGGTCAATGTATGTCGCCTCCAATGATGTTGCTCCTCTTGGTACGTACTCCCTCCGTTCCTAAATATTTGTCCTTTCAGATATTTCAAATGAACTACCACATATAAATGTATTATAGACATACTTTAAAGTGTAGATTCACTCGTTTTGCTTTGTATGTAGTCTGTTGAAATTTCTAGAAAGATAAATATTTAGGTACGGATGGAGTATACATAAAGTATGCATGCAAGTGGCTGTGGGTAGTTAATCATCATACAGCAGCTGCATAGTTAAAAACGAAGATTATCAAAAGTGTGAAACATGCACCACACCAGACAGGTAATTAAATTAGTAGGGTCGTGACCTGGAAACCAGTGCTATTTTAATGCCCACGGTGAACAAGTTGTTATTGCGTCTACGTACGTGTGTGTTGGCTCTGTATGCACGTGGGCGTGACGTGATGAATCATCATGTACAACCATTGGTGCGTCCGTGCAACTAGCTAGGCCATGTAGAAGTAGTTTAACGAACCACGGTTGCAAGGGATAAGGCCGGTTGTAATGGGGAGTATCATATACTAGTATCATGCATATGATACTAGTGTATGATACTACCTTCCTAATGCATAGTATCATATATTAGTATCATGTTGTACTCTATTTATTGCCATGCATGACACAAAGTAGCATAGCATTTAATATGATACAGTATCATGATATGATACTACACCCTCTCTTTCTACATTTAATGCTATGACACCTCATCAAAATTGCCTAGTTGGCATGCATGATACTAGCTATGATACTACCATTACGACCAGCCTAACCGAGCTGATGTGGCAAGCGAATTAACTAGGACCGGACCGGACCCGACCCGACGTCTCCGCGCAGGATTAACATCCGCAATCTGGTTTTCTTTTCTTCAGAGATCCATCGGAGCCGTGGCTGCAAGTTTCCCTGATTCGGTTTTGTCTTTGTCGGTGGATCAAGTTACTGATAAAGTTCGTCAAGATTAACGTCTGGGAACTGGTTTCTGCTTGAGCCCGATCGGAAGTCAGAGGCAAGAGTAGCCGTTTAGTGGTCTATTGACCTCCATTGTAATTATAATTATGTTTGATGTGGTTTGTACTTTGAAAAAATTTCATAATAAATTTGGATCTTTTCACGAACAAAAAAAAAATTGCGGCGAGTGAAGTCAACCGATAAAGTTAAGCTGCCACAGGCCAAAAATCATGTTCTTGAACTTCAGCAATTTAAACGACACTGGATGATCACGGTGAATAAATACTATATGGATAATCTTACGTGAATGATCTTGGTTCCATCTAAATATGTTTGAATATTCAGCAATTTTTGGCAACAGAATTACTTTAAAAGCAAACAGATTTATTGACAAAATAAGCATAGTTTAACCAGTCAAACCATGTTGAAAGTCACATGAACGAAACAGTATTTTCAGTTGTTTATGCGCATATCTAAAATTATTCAAATATCCCCTAACACTACAAGCATAGCAATTGATATGGCGCATAGCAAGCCAGAGGCAAAGAAATTTAATACACAGAACTAAGTTGTGAACTATATGATGACTGAAAAAATGCTACAAGAAAATTCAATAGTTTCAGTAGCAGTTAAAGAGGATATACACATAATTTCATATTGAATCGGATGAACTATGCTAAAAAATTGCATTCATCACTTGCCTATTACACCATGATGATATGGTCTTTAGCTGATAGCTATTGCATATACACAGAACCATCAAGAATAAAGTTGGACTCCTTGGGTGAATTAAAATTATATTTTCACATCACATACACAAAAAAAATCTAACAGCAGAGTTGTGAACTACTGGACAAAAGTACCTGATCAAGAGATGACTTCACAAACATTGCTATCCTTTGTGAATTGCATAATCAATTGTGTTAGCATCATCACCCAATCCAACAAATGTGGCTGGATATTTGTCCGGAAAATTGGAGTACTCTATGGCCATTCCATCAATCATAACAAGAAGACCAAATAGCATCAACTTCAAAGGAGATAAGTTGAAATACAAATACAAGGATCACCAAATAGTTCATCCATATGCAAACAACATTTTGTCAAGATATGTTGTGCGCCCCAACATTTTGATATTGCCCTTTGACTTACTTGTGAAATATCTATTTGGAAACTGAGAAATTCTTATCAAAAAAATGTTTCTAGCTGATTGGATTTCAGCATTTTCCCCGGGAAACTTGTGCGAGATAACCAAACAGTTAGAAACATAGTACAGTTCATAATTGATGTTTACCTTTAAGATCTCATCTGATTATCATGCATTAGTTGTCCATTCATCCATGTAAGATATTTTACATGTTATTTTTCAGTCCACGAAAAATATTCATCGATGGAAATGGAAGATTGATCAATCTAAGTTGATTAAATTTAACAGGAAACTCAACACAATAATTGGGTCAGTTTCAACAAGCACATTGATACTCTGGTACCGGTCAACCTAAATATCTTTATGAAGAGAAATCGACAATGGTGTTTTCTTTCTGTATCACAAAGGGGACAATCATTTTGATTTCAGCCTTGAATCACCAGTAGTCATTGCAAGAACATGACTGCATCTTGAGGTTATAGAACCTATTCAGATCACTCACAACAAACTAGCGCTCCTCCATAATGCCACTTATAAGCTTGAAGGCACCATGGCAATCGCAGCACAACCTCAGGTTCTTCATCACCCTGATGGTCATCCCCTTGGGAATAACCCAATGCCAACAACTCATTGTGCACTCCAACTATCTCACCTTTCCTGTCCTCTCCATCCTCTTCATGAGCATCAAAGACTCTGGTACTACCTAGTCCGCCCTTGTAACCCTTCTCCCGCAACTTATCCTCTAACTCATCAAGCAAAATCATCACCTCACTTGCCCTTGCACCGGCGGGTGATACCAGTCCGGCGTAGAAGAGGTAGGGAATGTCGTAAATCTTAATCCAGCTGCACTCAGGATCTTTCCGTATGCCTCGTCGCCTCATGTTCGACCATAGAGCAGCAACATTGTCAGTCTAGCCGGCTGAGGTGTATGTGTTTGACATCACAACCAGTGCACCTGCTAAATCTTGGTTGAACTCTGACACTCTATGGCCAGCCCTGGCAGCTAGATCTGCGCCTATGTATCTGGCAAGCAGACATCAATGAGCTCCATAGCATGAGGGCGTCATGGCTTTCAACCTGCGCTTCGTTGGCCAGCTCAAATGCCTCCTCGAGCTGTCCTGCTAGGCCGAGCATGTCAACCACACATATGCAATGGCTGGCACATGGACCGATGTCATATTTGCTCTGCATGGAGTGGAGGAGATGCAGGCCGGTGTCAACAAGACCTGAATGGTTGCAAGCGTGCATGACGCCAAGCAGTATAGGACTGTTCGGTTGCACACCTCGATCGATCATCTCACTGAAAAGTGAGATCAGGAATGAAGACGATGCTGACTACGACCCTTTGGCGCATCTGGCTGCAGAGAAACGGTTGCACATTCAGGTCAACACTACTAGGAAAAGGGCTATAGATAGGATTGATTCTAATGGCGCACCAGGGAAGCAGTGCGCCACTACTATATACTAATGGCGCACCTGTTTGTGGTACGCCATTAGTGTGTAAGACACTAATGGCGCACCGTAAACGCAGTGCGCCACTAGTATGAATTACTTTTTTTTCCATTTTCCCATACATACTAATGGCGCATCTGGTCCGTAATGCGCCATTACTATCTATAACTACTAATGGCGCACCAAGCAGGCAGTGCGCCATTAGTATATAAAACACCATTCCCACTCCACCGCCGACCCCCTGCCTGCACCCTCCCCCACTCCACCGCCGCCGC
>NC_041393.1:727922727-727950830 GCF_002162155.2 Triticum dicoccoides | reverse complement strand
CGCCTCCCTCGCCTCCCTCCCTAACCCTCGGAGCCGCCAGAGACTTGGAGCCTCGGCGCCGCCCCACGTCCACCAGGAGAGGAGGCCCCACGTCCACTAGGAGAGGAGGCCCGCGACCTCCCCGCCTCCCCCAAGCTCGCCGTCTCCGCCCTCCGTCGTCTCCGCTCCGGCCACCACCTCATCGTGGTCAGGTAATCTTCATTGCCCTCCTCCCTCTGCCTCTCTTCTCCTCTCTTCCTCCTCTCCTCCCTCCCGACCATGCCCTCTTCTTCTCTCTTTTGCTAGGTTTAACATGTTTCTGGGCATGGATCTGGCCATGGATCTGGGCGATTCCGCGGCCTCCATGGCCGTGGAATCGCCGCCTCGTTCTCCTCGGGATGCTGTTGGGGATTTTTTGGTAGCATGGGGCGGGAGTTATTGAGGTGTTAGGGTTCCATGGAGATAGATCGGGACTTTTTTTGTTGTTGGATCATCTCCATGTGCAGTCATTTGCTGCAAGTTGATGAAAATTAATTTAGACACTTTAGAAGGGCATTAACTTGAAGAAAATGCGTCTTTCTGCGATGCCGATTGATTAGTGGGGAAGCCATGCGAGATTTAAGTTTGTTTGAGCATCTGTAACCATGGATGACAAACCTTTTTTCATTGTGCAATGTGAATGCAGGACCGGCGCCGGAGTCTGAGTTGAGCGCTTTCCGCGAAGGTTTCGGAGAGCCGGATTGCCTGTCTGGGTGTTCTTCAAGGTCGAGCTCAGGTGAGAGCTTTAAAATGAATGAATTTATGCAGTTGCTGTGCATGTCCAACTGCACTTGGGTGAATTCAGTAATGCTATGAGCACAGCTTCGATCATGATTACTGCTATTTTTAAGGGACAATACATCATAGGTCTCAACTAGCTTGTTCCGATGGATGCAAAGGATCATGTTGTGCTGCATAATGTGATTGGGTAGCGCCAGGGATAGTTTTGCAATAATGCTATGCATTTATCGTATGTCCTGAATCATTTTACCGGCACTTCAGCCCCTTGATCTGTTCCACTAGGTCAAATTTTTTAAGCAGGTGACGGTACATCATACAGGCCGTCTTGATGTGAATATAAGAGATAGTACTTACTAGTCTTAGTACGAATGATATGAGTCTGTTGAGAAAGTTAGCATTGGTGTGCGGTTGATTTGGGGTGGCGAGCTTGCATCCTGAGAGAGCAAAGAGTGATTTGAGAGAGATGTAGAGAGAGCACGGGAGGGATGTAGAGTCCAGCTCATCCAATCAGGCCGGTCCGCTCTTCAGCAAGGCGGCTCCTTCAGTCCGCAGCACACCACGCTCAAGCCTCCACCACCTCGACTCCTCAAGGAGTAAGCTTTGTTTTTTGATTATACAGAAGATGCAAGATTCTTCTGCTGCCATGTAAGTAGCGCTTACAGTTACAGTAGACAAGGAGCTTGGCTTTGGATTATAGACTAGCTAAAAAATATTTCAAACAAATTATTCACTCAGCAGCATCTCAAGTGAGCCATGCACAGCCATGAAAATAGCTTGATTGCTACTGTTTTAAATAGTTAGTCAAATGAATTGCTTGCTTGCTACTGTTTTTAGCTACTGTTTTTATTCAAAAATTATTGGAGTTTATATCATATATATTGTTGGCATGTATTTCATATGTTCTCTAGCATTAAGGCTTCTTTTATGTAATTCTTTGTGGTATTAAGATGGAAACCTGGGATACTATTTCTGTTAGGTACCCCGAGAGGCCCTTGAGTTTGCCGAAATGTCGATTAACTTCCGTTCCGGCAAATTCGGGCACTCCATATGTCCTATTTTCAGCAAAAGGTCATGCTGAAATTTTCCGTGAATTTTAGCATGACTTTGCTAAAAATAGGACATATGGTGTACTTGCGACTAATGCATGTTTTATGATCTGTTGTAAGGGTACTAATTGGTCTCTTCTGCTGCTTATCAGAGATGGCGGGAAGCAGCCACCGCCGATCTGCGACACCGCAGTACGAGTTGGATGCTTCCGAGTTCTTCACTATCATACTTGAGGCTTCAGTTGGATCCATGACGCTGGTATATAAAACGAGAGATCTCCGCTTCACCCATCTCATTATGATATCTGTTGTTTGCTACATCACTCATTTTCCCAAACTGCAGAGGCTGCCTGACAGTTTTATGAACATGCTGATGGGTGAAGGTCCGCCAAATAATGTGAAGCTGCGACAGGCCGGTAGCGGGTTTCGCAGGCAGTGGGATGTGCAGTTGGCGATCAAGAAGGGCCACATGTACTTGTCTCGTGGGTGGGAGAAGTTCTACCGTGCCTACGACCTGCAGCTGGGGTACTTCCTTGTCTTCAGGTACGACGACGACGCCAACATGCTCATCGTGAAGGTGTACAACAAGACTATGTGTCGCATGCGATACGCTGCCGATGATGATGCCGGTACGTTCTGCCTCTTCTTATTCCTCTACATTTGGCTTTGTCTCACATCGATTGTTAACGGTCATTGTTGCATTTTGGACAGGTAGGAGCAGCAGCAGCGATACTGGCTACAGCCAAAGCAGCAGCGACTATGGCTGTAGCGAAAGCAGCAGCGATTCTGGCTGTAGCGAAAGCAGCAGCGATTCTGGCACCAGCATAGACAACAAGAAGGATGATCCGGACTGGAGTGCGGGAGAAGAGGAGCAGAGTGAGGATGAGGAGCTGCATCATGACGATGGGCATCAGGCTGAGGATGACCTAGCGCTGGTGGTGGCTGACCAAGGGCAAGAGATGGTGGTGGCTGACCATGGACAAGAGATGGAGGTGGCTGAGGATGACCTAGCGATGGTCGTGCCTGAAGGTGGCCTCGCGATGGTGGTGGTGCCTGACAATGACCACGCACCGGTGGTGGCGCCGGCGATCCCACAGCTGGGCGACATGACCACGCCAATTGTGGTAGAAGACTACATCCCACTACCTCCACTGCCTCCACCACCTCGCCGCTCTAGGCGCATCAGGGAGATGAAGGAGAAGAAGGAGAAGAACTGCCTACTTTGTCAGGTATGTCAGATCTCCTATAGGTTAGCTATCCAAAATGATATATATATATACTTAGTTACCTATGTTATCTCTAATATGCTTAGTTTCCTATAGGTTAGCTTCATTTTACCTAAGTTGGCTCTAATATACTAACTTAGAGCTTATATGCTTAGTTTCCTATAGGTTAGCTCCAAAATAACTTATGTTAGCACAAAATGATCAAGTTTACATAATAAGCTTATAGTCTTTTTCTTAATCTTCTTCTTTTCCAAAATGACATAGGTTAGCTTCATTTTACCTAAGTTGGCTCTAATATACTAACTTAGACCTTATATGCTTAGTTTTCTATAGGTTAGCTCCAAAATAACTTATGTTAGCACAAAATGATCAAGTTTACATAATAAGCTTATAGTCTTCTTCTTATTCTTCTTCTTTTCCAAAACTCTTCTTATTCTTCTTCTAGTGTTCTTCCTCTTCTAGTATTCTTCTAGTCTTCTTCTTTTTCTTCTTCTAACTTCTTGTTTATCATTTTGCAGATTTGATTTAATTGACGGAAGCTTGCGTGGATGGGGTGCTTCTTTTTCATTTGTGTTTTTATTTTGTATCAGTGTGAAACTTTTGTGAATTGATGGATAACGGTGTTGGATGAACAATGTGAAACTTTTGTAACGGCGGAACTATGTGTTGGCTATGTACGTATGTATATATGATGAAACTTGTGTGTTGAATATGATTGCTATATGGATGCTTGTTGTATATATATATGTGTTGAGTATCTCATATGTGAAATAGTGACCTGAGATTAAGAAGAAAAGAATTAAAAAAGTTGTTACTAATGGCACACTACAATGTGCTGCGCTGTAAGTATAGCAGATAATAGTGGCGCACTGTGGGCAGTACTAATGGCGCACTGCCTGGTGCGCCATTAGAATACCATATTCTAATGACGCACATGTGGTGCGCCATTAGAAAAAAATTCTAATGGCGTGATGCCAGTGGCGCACCAGCCATGCGCCATTAGATGGCAAAACTGGTGCGCCACTAGCATGCCTTTTCCTAGTAGTGCAAAGACTCCAAACGTCATGGAGGTGATCAATGAAATCAGGAGCGACATCGAGCAATGGCGTCTCGCCGGAGATAAATGCTTAGCACCCCTGTTCGGGGATCTAACGTGAGATACAGACCCTTAGTGCTGAGAAATCAGAAGGTGATCCTCTGTTTCTCAAAGTTGACTTGTCAAAACCCTTGTCATTTCGACAATTTTTTGTTGTAATCTCCCTCTGCTAAATCAATGAAAAGACAGTGGTTAAGCTGGATCTTTCAAAAACAAAAGAGCGAGTGCGCACCTCGCAAGATCATACTTTGCTGCTACCATGATGATGGAGGTATAGCAGTTGACCGACGGTTGCTCAATCCTGTCAAACACCTTTCCGAGTACTTGTAGAATCCACACTTGGAGTACATGTCAACCAAAGACAGACAATCACACCATTGCATCCGTGCCCAAACCGAAGGACTGTTCCATGCACAGACTTGCCAACTCCAAGCCGCCCAGTGCCTGCACACGCATTCATAACGGTTGGCAGCATGAAGTGGTTGAGCACCATGAAATTGCTTTTGTTTCTGAACTCGGCGAAAACTTGGATGACCTCACACCCAAGCGCATTTTGTGCGTACACAAACAGCATCGAGCCCCATGTCACCACATTCCTTGCCGGAGCAGCCACACCATCAAACACTGTACAGGCACCCTCCACATTTCCGGCCTTACCATACATGTCAACAAGCACGGTGGTAACGACGGCGTCAGACAAATAGCCCTCGGCTTCAGCACGGGCATGTACTTTCCGCCCCAGTCAAGGTGTGCGCACGCGCTGGCGTCCGTCGAGAAGGTGAAGGCATTCGGTGGCACGCCGCTGTGAGGCATGTTACAGAGGAGGGAAACAGCCAGGCGGTGTCGACTGGCGCTTGAGTACCCGGACATGAGGGCTGTCTAGGAGACGACATCCTACTCGGGATCAGAATCTGTACCCGGACATGAGGGCTGTATAGCGGCGTGACTAAAACGCAGAGTATCCTTGAGAAATGGAATTGATTTTTTCAAGTGATCACAATCTGTAACCCGGTTCATAGTCGTGGTGAATGAAAACTGAGAGTGGTTGAAGGCCTAATTACCAAAGCTTGGAGCATGCCCACCACTAATACCTTTTAATAATGCCATAAAAGAATGTAGAATTTGGCATTAACTAGAACTTCAGCCTACAATCCCACACAAGAAAATGATTCAGAAGGACTATTGAATAGTCAATACAAACTGAATTGTATTTGCAAGTTCCTCTAAATCTGGAAAGGCCAAGTGAAATAGCCAACATCAATATTTAGCTTTTCTGGTCATGCGCCTATGCTTGGAGCTGGGGACGGAGAACACCGGGAAGCTGCAAGGGCTAGTGGGTGCGGCTTCGGACGAACGAGGAGCTGAGCACACAACCCGCCGGACGATGGAGCGGCGTCAGAGGCGTGGTGAGAGCATCTCCAGCCGTTGGCCCCCCCAGGAGGCATAAAAATCGCCCTCTGGGGGCGAGCCGGCGATACAATAGGCGCTGGGGGCGGTTGGGCATCCAGCCGTCGCCCTCAGGTCGCCCCCAGGCGCCGATGTTGGCCCAGTTTTCGGCCCACTTTCGGAGAATAAAGGGCACATATAAGCGAGAATAGGCCCATATTCAGCGTGGTTCGTCGTGGCTTGGCATTCAATTAGCAACATAAAAAAAAATTATCACATAGTTCATCACATGAAATGAAATAGTTCACCAAAATAGTGCAACAACAAATAGTTCAATACAAATTATATAGTTCAACAAATAAAAACTCATATTTCATCGCACGTCGCGCCCGGCGTCGCCCTTGAGCCTCCATAGGTGCTCCACCAGATCCTGCTGCAGTGATGATGGACCTGTGGGTCTCGGATCTCCTGACGCATGCTGAGGTAGGCAGTCTAGGTTACCGGTAGCTGGTGATCAACTTCGGGCTAGAGGACCCTGCCTATAGTATGGTTCAGTGTCAAACACCGGCTCTTCTTGCTCGCTCTCGATGATCATGTTGTGCAAGATGACACAGCAAGTCATGATCTTCCACATTTGATCTTTCGACTAGGTCTGAGTAGGGTACCGGACAACAGCAAATCGAGATTGGAGCACACCAAATGCCCGCTGGACATCCTCCCGGCAAGCCTCCTGCACCTTGGCAAAGTGGGACTTCTTGCCTCCTGGCACAACGTTTAAGATAGTGTTCACAAATGTAGACCATCTCGGATAGATGCCATCAGCTAGGTAGTACCCCTTGTTGTAGTGCCGCCCATTGACTTCGAAGTTCATCGGAGGAGAATGACCTTCAACAAGCTTGACAAAGACAGGGGAGCACTGCAGCACGTTGATGTCATTGTGAGTTCCTGGCATACCAAAGAAGGAGTGCCAAATCCAGAGGTCCTGTGTGGCCACCGCCTCAAGTACCACACTGCAACCGCCATTGGCGCCTTTGTACATCCCCTACCAAGCAAATGGGCAATTCTTCCATTTCCAATGCATGCAGTCGATGCTTCCAAGCATCCCAGGAAATCCTCTTGCTGCATTCTATGCTAGGATCCGAGCAGTGTCTTCCGCATTGGGTGTTCTCAAGTATTGCGGTCCAAACACTGCCACCACTGCCCGATAGAACTTGTAGAAACACTCAATGATGGTGGACTCGGCCATGCACCCATAGTCATCGAGTGAATCATCGGGAGCTCCGTACGCAAGCATCCTCATCGCTGTCGTGCACTTCTAGATTGAGGTGAATCCAAGTTTGCCGGTGCAATCCATCTTGCACTTGAAGTAGCTATCGAACTCCCGGATGAAATTCACAATCCTGAGGAGAGCTTTCGGCTCATCCGATAACGGTGCCGAAATGTTTTGTCATCGTGAAGTGGAGCATCGGCAAAGTAGTCGGAGTAGAGCATGCAGTAGCCTTTGAGACGATGCCGGTTCTTTGCTTTCATCCGTCTCGGCGCCGAGCCACCTCGTCGCGGCTTTTCATTGCTCGCCAGCAGCCGGGCAAGGGCGGCGAGCACCATGAGATGCTCATCTTCCTGGATGTCGGCCTCGGCTTCCTCCTCCAGCAGTGCAGCAAGCGCTTCCTTGTCGTCCGAGTCCATCCCCGAGGCAGGCAAATCGCCGAACACCTTGCGTCCGGTGGGCGTGTACCCGCTGCTAAACTGCCCCTCCGCGGCCGGAAACGGCGGCAAAAACGCCCAGCTGCTGGCGGAGGGGCTGCCTCGGCGAACCTCTGCTCTTTTTTCGGCGGGGAATGGCTATCTAGCAGAGAAGGGCGGCGGGCGGCGCCGGGATACAGCTATTGGCGGCCGAGGGCGCGGGGGGTGGGAGGCGAGTCGAGGAAGAAAAACTTGACTTTTCACCTGACGGTGTGGGCCAGCCGCGCTTTTCCCTTGCGCCGGAGCCCCCGGTCCCCCCCAGTGCGCCAGGTTCGGCCTGCGATCGCCGGGCCCAAAAACGGGCCGAACAGGCGATTTTTCGGCGTCCTGGGGACGCGACAAGGGCGTTTTTTGGCGTCGGCGTCGAAAAAGTGGTCTGGGGGGCCTGGGGGGGGGGGGCGGCTGGAGATGCTCCGACGCAGCAAGGTTGATCGCCAGAGGACGGAGCGGCACCGTAGAGGCGTGGCGAACTGGCGATGTAGGGACTTTGAGCGCCGGACGGACAAGCAGCGTCGTAGCAGTGGTTATGCAGCTACTTTGAGACCGACCAGTTTAGATGCGACTGAATAGAGTATGTATGCGGTATATCTAACATGCACGAGTGTCTATAATACAGACTTTGGTAAGTTGTAATATTGACCAGTTAATACAGACTGCAATTGCCGCCATCTGGAATCAGACATCCCATCGTATTGGCCTCGCTCCCCTATCGTACCCCCGTTTCGCCTCCCCGAACGAGGCGACCGGGGCGGCCCTCTCTGCCCCACCTCTCCGACCTCCGTGGCGCCCCCCCTCTTGCCGTTGCCGCCGGCTTGGGCAGGTGGGCTTGGCGGCGGTGTGGCTCGGCTGATTGCGCTTCGGCACGGCCTGGATGGCGCTTTGAGCGGGCAGTGGCCGGCGACACCCCGCAAGCCCAGATCTAAGCCCTTTTGAGCCTGATTTGGGTTAGGGCGGGCCGGTTAGGGTTGTGACGGGTCGTCTTATGCTGGTCCGGCGAGCACCTCGCGATGGGGGTATGTATGCAGTGATATGTCATGTAGATCCACGTTGTAATGGTTGTTTTTTAAGAGAAAAGGTCAACATTTTTTATTAGAATGTGTACTAGCTCCATTGCGTTGCAGAGCGTCATCCAGAAGAGAGAGCGGAGTGGAGCAGAGGGGATGCCCGGAGCCGGGGAAGACGAATCAGCTCCCCCTCCTCCTTCTCCACTAGTAGATCAGAAGGTAAGCTGCGGTATCATACCCTCCCCTCTCCTTCTCCGTAGGTGTTTCTGATAGATCGACAGATTGCTGATGCGGAGTCCTGTTTCGCCATTAACCCGTGGATCCTCCCTCTCTGCAGCAGCCCGTGGAACAGGCGGCGGCGGCGGCGGGAAGGCTGGGCAGGTTGGAGCACCACCACGGCGCCGCCGACGCGCTGTCCTTCCGGATGGAGGACCTTCCCGCGGTAACTTCCATTCCGTCAGTTCAGTTCAGTTCCTCTATTTCCCCCCTTCCATTACAGCAAGGGAAATACTCCCTCCGTCCGGAAATACTTGTCCTAGAAATGGATGTATCTAGACTTATTTTAGTATAGATACATCCATTTTATCCATTTCGAGGACAAGCATTTTCGGACAGAGGGAGTATCTTTGGTGTCTGAACCTCTGGGGCAAAAATATATTTGGTCTTCTGTTTGAGTTGTTGCCTGGGGCTTCCCTTCAGCTATTACCCACTTCATGATTATTGTTTTTTTAAGTGGGGGCTCGATGTTTTAGGTCATCTTGCTTAATTTGTTGTCAGGATGAATAGGAACAAATTTCTGAAAAAGATCATGAAGGACTGAGTGAAACTACAACTAAATTTTGCAGTTTGCATAAGATTTCTCTTTCAAAATATATGCACTTTCAGCTCATTGTGTCTACCACCGGCAGCTAGTTCAGCTCCTTTCTTGTTGCAGGAGGTTCAACCTGTTATAATGTCACTGCTGCCACGGAAAGAGGCCGTGAGGACAAGCATTGTTTCAAGGAGTTGGAGAATGCTCTGGACATTCCACTGTGATCTATATTTTGATGGTCCCACTCCCAATGATCTGGATTCTGACACCGATGACGAGTTCGCTGGTCAGGATACTACCAAAATGAAACGAGCAAAGTTCATTGAGACTGTAAATTCTGTTATTCAACAGCATAGTGGGATAGGAATCAATAAGTTCAGCGTCAGGTGCGGCATGCACAAAGAGTACACTGATCATCTTGACAGGTGGATTGGGTTTGTCACTTCATCTAAGGCAAAGATAATACATTTTAATCTGAAGAAAACTTATCAGCCATTCGAATTTCACCACTTCCCTCTCGAGGCCTTGGATTCACAAGGTTGCTTATTTGTGCAGTCCTTATTTCTCGCCGGTGTTTCTATAAAGCCAAACTCAGGAATATCCGGCTTCACAATACTCAGAAGGCTTGTTCTGGAATTTGTTAAGATATTAGGAGATTTTCCAGGCTTGCTAGCAAAATGTTCAGGACTTGAGGACTTAGAGATCATCGGGTGCTATGGTGTGGACAACTTAATAGTACCACACAAACTCGATAAACTTCAACATTTGCTGATTGCCGGAATGGACATCCAGATGGTTGAGTTTCATGCTACTGATCTTGCTCATTTTGAGTACAAAGGGCGAGTGA
Organism: Triticum dicoccoides; assembly: GCF_002162155.2. Classification (NCBI taxonomy): domain Eukaryota; kingdom Viridiplantae; phylum Streptophyta; class Magnoliopsida; order Poales; family Poaceae; genus Triticum; species Triticum dicoccoides. Next base: position 727,940,912 of record NC_041393.1, on the reverse strand, counting down.
TCCCTATAGTCCTTCATGGTTGCTCGAAACTAGAGAAGGCAACAATGAAGTTTAATGGCACTAAAGCACTAGCACATGCATTCACTGCAGTTCCAAGCATTTTGCCAGTGAAGACATTACATCTGCAAGCTTTCATATCAAAATATGCACAGGTTAGCTGGTCTTTCTTTTTTTTTGTTCACCTCATAGTTCTTCAAAGTTGGTGTTACTGTCAGCGTCATCTTATTTGTTTGGGTCATGTTTCAGTTGCAGAAGCTGCCAACAGGACAACAGGGAATGTTTTTGCAGTTGAGGCATATGACTTGTCAATTAATTGTCAACTCTAACGACCCAAATGGTGATAATGGAATTCTTCAACTGGCCAATTGTTTGAATGTTGCACCCGGACTGGAGACATTGCACTTGCATGTGAGTGCAATTTTATTTATTTAAAACGATTAATATATGGACCTTCAAGCCAAAAAAACTGTATTTTTATTAGTTTGACCAATGATTGCAAGCTTCCAATGCAGATGTTGTATGTGATATCCAGTGGTTACTCCAGCAGTGAGGTGGCGGGTATGCGCCGCCATGATCATCTCAAGACGGTCTTCATGAGCGGTTTTCGATGTTACAAGGCTCAGATTGAGCTGGCATGCTGTATCTTAAGAAATGCTTCTGTTCTTGAGCAGCTGATAATAGAACCAAGGATTACAGACAAAGTATGGGCGGGTGATTGTTCCGAGTGGAATACTGACCTTGGCGAAATCTTACCAGGGGTCTGTGAGTGGGCACAGGTCACCTCAGAGCGCTTCGGTAAGGTGATCACCGTCTTAGGTGCCTCTCATAACAGTGAGTAAACCAATCTTTTTCCCATCTTGTACTAATATTGAATAATCTTCGGTTGTTCAGTCTGCAATAGTTCAGTGTAGCTGGAGAAGTTTATTCGTTGATGTATAATGCTTCTGTAGTGGCTGTTTTGGTTACTATTCATGGCTTCACACCTTTATTAGAGAGAAAAACGAACAATTAATCTATGTGTGTCCACTGCATCCGTTCCTTGTTCTTCCTTTTTAATCATGTCTTGCTTCAACCTGTAAGAGGATTATTTGTCCTCGTGTGCTATTATTGGAGTTATGAAAGAACCCGAGTCTGAAAATTCAAACAAACTTGCATCTCTATATGTACAAAACTTATACCACAAAATCTATGTATCATTGCCAACTCTTGAAAGAAGTGAAGCTGTAGTGGGAGCTCATTAGTAGCAAAACTTATACCACAAAATCTATGTATCGTTGGCTTTCCCATCTGGGAGTCCAAACCCCAATATTTGGTCGAACTCTGGAAGCTAAAAATTCCTTTGAAGATCTGGATTGTAACATGGCAGGTTGTCGATGATAGAATAGAATCGTTACAAACCAGCAAATACTTCATAGACATTGGCCTACAGATTGCAATTTGTTTTGCTGTCCCATTGCTATCTTTGTCTGCTCTTTTTGTTCGGGAGGTATTGGGTTGGAGTTGGCTTAAATCTGAGCCGACTGGGAGCATTGATTATCTTTGGTTTGGGATTACAGTGGTTTGGTGGGCTCTTTGGAACATCGAATTGACTGACGTTATCTTTCATGTATTGATTTTCCTGCAGCAACGGAGGCTTCTTTGGCCCAGCAAGACGCAGGATCTCTTCTGCACCATCATTAGCGAGTGTCGTCATTGCCTGCAGATTTTAGTAGATCGGAGTGGGATGCTATTTCCCCTGGTGTTTGTTACCTTTTGCTGTAATGATGAAAAGCTGGGAAGAAGTAAATCTTTATTTTCGACAAAGGATGGATTTTATTACTCAAAAGGGAAGAAGTAAAGCTGTCACTAGGTTTTGCCTATCCGGGTGAAAAATGAAATACCTCTTGAAAGTGTATGCTAAGCTATCAAATCTTCAAGCCATAAAAAAGATCTGCATAAATTTTGCTACCTGCCATCTTAGCCTGGGAAAATGCCAACCAAAATCCTGGGTGGGTGGGCTGCACTGCTCGCCGGCGACGCCGTTTCTGCAAATGCCAAGGACAGCTGCTGCCGCTGTCATGAGGTACCAAAACCAAACCAGAGGATCTAAAATTAATTGTAAACCAATGCCTTTTTTGCCTGGCAACCAATGTTTGAAGAAATTTGAGGTTATATCAGAGGCCTTTCTTGTCCGTGTATGGTTCAATTTCTTCAGGTGCTACAGCCTACAAGTCCATTACGAACGAACCGATGTTCCCGGCTATTTAACTAAATATAGTCAGGAGCATTTTTATGCCAAAATAAAACTGTACTGATAGAACATGAGTAATGTTCCCCGCAAAAAAAAGAACATGAGTAATGAAAGCTCAAACTCTCTGCTCGTATACATTTGCCAGCTCTTGAAAGCTGAAGTAAAACGGTTCGGCATCGAGATGAATTTGTTGTTTGTTTGCGCGGTTCAGCAAAGAATTAGAGCAGAGGCAAGAATCAAAAGAATCTCGATAACTCCAACTCAGAAGAGGTTGAATTAAACAGAGTTTTGTTCATATAATCACCAGCATTCTATTGATGCAACAAAGCTTGTTCAGTACAGAGGACACGGAACAGCTCCTGTGCCTTACTGACGCACACAAGGCCAGCATCATGTATCGCAGACTGAGCAATATATCATGGGTAAAAGAAAACAAACTCAGAGTTTGAGCCTTCCAATTTGACGGCATGGAGTTGCACAATGATGAGTTCAGCTTGTTAACCAAAGAATATCTTTCGCAAAAAGTACAGCATATGCCAGATCGCCCAGGCTTAACATGTTCAGTGTTACAGACGTTCTCAAAAGATTAGCGAGCAGCGACAGCCCGTCCAAGAATAAAATCTGCCATGATCACGCACAACAACACCTGCACCCACACGACGGCGACGACGACCCAGGTTCAGTTCTGATGGGCTAGAACATCTAGGTGACGTAGCAGATGGGGGTTTTGATTCGGTGCAGCGATTACTTCTAGCTAAATAAAATGTTTGTTACTTACATACTATGCATATACCAAAGTCCAAAGGTATTGGATTAACTGGTATTATGTACAACACCGGCAACAGATTTCTTGTTCCCCTGTCTACTGATTTCTTGTTCCAACTCTCATCCTAATTAACAGGTGCTGATAATTGAGTTACACCAGCTCCCAAAGATTTTGATGCCTTTCATCCTTTTGTGGCAACCATGTCCGTAGGTAGTACTGCATATGCCTCCAGGAACTAGCAAATTTCAGATATGTGATATGCACCAGCTAGAACAAATTGATAGCTTGGATAGCGGCTGTCAAACATAAGCGCCAATTGCAATGTAGCATGAACGGAGATCCAAAGCCCTGTGGAACGAATAACTAAATGCAATTTAAATTAGGTTTTCATCTCTCTGTTACATTATAGAATTGTTAAAGTGGCATACCAGCAAGACGGTAGAAGCAGAGGATATGTGACGACCTCCTTCGCGGAGCTAAACCTCCGGCTGGATGTCATGGCTTATAACTGGAATGGACCAGACTGCTGGTTAAGTGTTGCTTGATTTATACAGCTCTCTGGTTGTCTAAAGGTGCTGCTTTCAACAAAATGCAAGTTTGACCAGTAATTTATTCTCTACGAGATTTATACATTTCAACACAATTATATTTAAACGTATATAATGTAAATATTTTACAAAATATCAGTAAAAAAACGTTTTATGAGATATCGGTGGCCAACGTTTTGAGTGCAAAATGACAACTTTTTGAGAGCCATTTTAAGATATTGGTGGTCAATAGTTGAGGGGCAACACATGAGTCAGTTGATGCAGACTGAAGGTAGACATGCCAGTTGTTAGTTTCAGTTCACAAAATATTTTATGTGCAGTTATCGTACTGAAAAGATTCTTACGTATTCCTGGTCATAAAAGGTGAATACCAAAAAATCACTTTAAACATGTCCGGTAATTAGTTATAGCCAATTACATTAATCTTTATGATATGAATGAGACACGTATTACCATGCAAAAAAAAAATTAGTTATAGCCAAACTTCCTATCTTTTCATTCAAAAGGTAAGATGCAAACTAGGAAGTGCAACTTATTGAGCACACCCTAGTTACACTAGACTCAAGAAATTTCGATTCAAAAGTAATCAAGTTAAGTGTCATGCAAGGTATACACATAGCTTAGTCCTAGAAACTAGGTTATTACTTGCAGTAAAAAAAAGTATTTGGAGGCTAGTTATAGCATTAGTCACTTTCTAGGGTACAATTACTAAAAGCTCATGTTTGTACCTTCTATTGGTAGGAAAGAGGGGAACTAAATAAATTATGGGAAAACTTTGTTTTTGCCACTCTAGTTTTTGCCAACTTTGCTTATGCCACTCTAGAATTTGACATTTCACTTTTGCCACTCTTAGCTTTTGACAATATATCACTTTTGCCATTCCGTGGCAAAAACAAAAGTTTTAGAGTGGCAATTGTGATACATGTCAAAAGCTAAGAGTGGCAAAAGTGAAATGAAAAATTATCGTTTTTGCCACGAAATGGCATTTGTGATGTATTGTCAAAAGCTAAGAGTGGCAAATGTGAGATGTCAAATTCTAGAGTGGCATAAGCAAAGTTGGCAAAACCTAGAGTGGCAAAAACGAAGTTTTCCCATAAATTATATGCCCTTATGTTGTCATACGTTGGCTACAAGTGTTACCTCATTGCTAATGTACCAATTCATACTTTCCAAGCCTTGAAGCATATCGATAATTTTCTTCATTGTAGGCCTTTTGGTCCGGTCATGATTCACGCAGATTAGGCCTATCTGGATGCATCTTTTTATTTGTTGGCAATCTTTTTCGATTGATCTATACCCTGGTTTATTTTGCAGCACATTTCTCCATTTTTTAAGTTCCTGTGAAATTGAACACATATAGCGAATATATTACTATACAATGGTAAAATGTGGCATGGTCTTGTGAGAAGGGGCCTCTCCATCTTGAAATGTCAAACCGATTTCTCTTACGGGCTCGATGAAGGTCTTGGAAGATGTTCTAATATCATCTGGGTACCCCTTGTGACCCGTTATTACCTCCAAAATTATTACACCCAAACTGAATATGTCTGACATAGGTGTGATTATACCTTGAAGAAATTCTCGTGGCATGTAACCTCTGCATCATAACATGGTTTGGTTAATATGAAGTGTTAAGATTAGGGTAAGAAAACCACATTCCATTGATTACTAAAAAGCAATGAATCATTAAGAGGAGGTTTGCTTACAGTGTTCCACAAGTACGTGCAGTATGAATAGATTGGCTTTGATCAAACAGTCTTGACAGACCAAAGTCTGTAATTTTTGGTAACATATTTTTATCAAGCAATATGTTCGCGGGTTTTAGGTCCAAATGAAGAATGGGATCTTTAAATTGCTCATGAAGGTATTGTAGACCAGAGGAAATCCCCTCAATTATTTTGTAGCGTGTGTGCCAATGAAGTCTAGAAGATGCATCTGCGTTTTAAAGAAGATAAGAACATTATACCAATGTTGCCTTCAAATCTTTCATAAGATTTTATCCAGAAGGACTTCAAAATTTTATTGTTGGTTGTCTTTTATCTTTCATAAGAACACGATTTTTGGGGACTATGATTAGACTATGAAAACTGATATCTCAAGGAAAGATTAGAAGTAGAGAAACAAACATTTTGTTCACATATAAACATCATACCTGAAATGTAGTTCTCAAGACTTCCATTAGGCAGACATTCTAAACAGAGCAAAGTTTGAGTGTCCTCAGCAAAAATGTATTCTCCTTCATGAAACATATGTAGTTTTCGCGTTTCATAGCAGTAGCCTACAAGTTGCACTATATTTGGGTGCTTCAGTTCCATAAGGAGTTTAAGCTCGTTCTCGAATTCTTCTTGTGAGCTCGTTGGTTGCACAAACTTCTTCACTGCAACCATTTCCCCACTTGGTTGTATTCCCTGTTTAAAGTCTCTTATTATTACTATAGATGTGGTTTATAGTTGTGGAAATGAAACATATATGATTTAACCTTACCTTATATACCACAGAAAAGCCACCTCTACCAATTATTCGATCATCAGAGAAATTGTTTGTGATGTCTTTCAAATACTGTAATGACATATGGTGTGGAATGCATCCCGTCTGCATAAAGAGCTCCTTGGTTATTGAGGGGTGGCATTTTATACAATTTTTATTAGCACTTTTAGGTTAAATTCAATATCTCCATTCACAAAGAATATATGGCTGATGATTTTTTTTTCTGAAAACATGCGCACTACTTGCCTAAAATTATCCATGCGCTCCATGCTCGCACCCGAGGTAAAATAAGAAAATAGACACTTATTACTCAGTTTTATTTCAACTTAATGGGGTGATAGCGGTAATGGAAAACAAGCCAAACTTGTGTTCGGTTGATTGCATATAATCAGGTTCTGTTTGTTGGGCGCCATATTAGCAAACTGGATTGTAAAAGCAGGGCAATGTGAAAAACACAGGATTAGAATATCTGCCCTTTCGGATGCTACATGATTTGAGTTTGTTTGACTGCATCACACGAAAAAGGACGATTTTTTCCAAGGGTTCGGAGTGGATGCTAGATTTCCTATGGAATGTAATACAAATGATTCCTTAGGAAAAATTCCTATAGGATTCAATCCTACAAATCAAAGGACCAACTTATGAAAAATTCATAAGCATTCTAGTCCTCCAAATCCTACGAAAATCCTTTGAATCAAAGAGGCCCTCAATGTGTTTTGCCTAATTGATGGTAAATTTCTGCAGATCACAGGGCTCAGTCGGCCTCTGGGCCAACAAAAGCAGGGAGGGCCCTTCACCACTAGAATCAACATGGTAAGGTCTTCTGAATGTTCATCTACTATGACTATCATGAACTAGTAATAGTACCCTATGAAGTTCTAAACAATTCAGAATGTAATAAATTAGTACAAAGTAAGATATTAATTATAAGCTGCACTGGTCTCCATAGAAGCATACTGTCAATACAGGATTTCAGTTTGGATATTGATAGATTATGTACCTGGAGACTTGGGTCTTCTGACTTACGTCCATGAGTAGTACTAGTGGGGCCTGACTGAGAATCAAGCTTAAGCCGATTAGATTTATACCCTGTAACTGATCCATTTTGGGCCAAGTTGTGGGACATATATAGCCTGATATGTTTTGGAAAGTACGGGACAGGGCCCAAGTTAGTCAAGAGACCACGCCTATGATCATGAGGTAGTAACATTATTGTCTTAACCCTAGCTTCTAGTTCCCCCAGTTTATGGACAATGTCTTCTATACAGGGCCTTTTCTCTCGGTCATCGTCCACACATCTTAATGCAATCTCAACACATGCACTCACTCGTAGGATGTCTATTTCGTATGGTGAATATCCTGGCATTGCATGCAACCTTTTCGTCCAATTGTCACTAACCTGCATACAAATTGTAACATGAAGTCCCCTAGAATGATAGTACAAAAGTTGCATGCAAAAATAAATAAAATGACATATAACGAGTTTATTCTTACATGTTGAATAAACTCTTTGGGAGACATTTCGAAACAACGAGAGTAGCCCATATTTCCGGCCATCAGCTTTATAATTATGGCACCCAAACTGAACACATCAAACTTGTTTGATATAAAGCCAGTGTCAACATATTCCGGTGGCATGTACCCGCTGCATGATATCATAAGCATCACAAATATTAAATATTTATACAGTTAGTGCACTGAGAACAAGGACATTTTTGTTTAAAAGATTTACAAGAATTAATGTTTCACAATATGATCCATCAACTTACTGTGTTTCTTTGAAGATCTTTGTTTGATGCATTTTTGTCAAATCAATAAGTCTCCACAAACCAAAACCTATAATTTTAGGTGTCTTGCCATTAACCAGAAAAATGTTAGCAGGTGTCAAGTCTAGATGGAGAATAGGTTTTTGCTGTGCACTGAGAAGGTGATTTAAGCCCTCACAAGTCCCTTTAATAATTTTGTAAAGTGTGGACCAGTCAAGTCCGCAAGGTTCATCTGCAAATAAGTAAAAAGGCAAGAATATGAGGAAAGTTGGCATATGCCTGGGCATCCATTTATCTTTGGCCTCAAACGTGCATATAGAGCCAATTGTCGGTCATAATGATTTTACCTGCAATGTGTTTATCAAGGCTTCCACTTTGTGTATATTCAAAGCAGAGAACTCGCTCTGTTTTCACTGAGGAAACACGTTCAGCATTGTGCTCAACATTTGTAAGGCAAGTTTCGTAGCAGTAGCCAATTAACCGACCAACATTTTTGTGATGGATCTCGGTAAGGATATGCATTTCATTCTCAAATTGTTTGTCATCAAGTCCCTCCAGGGAATGAAGCTTCTTCACAACAATCTCTTCCCCATTATACAATGCCTGTTAAAACCGCAATTTAGCATGATCAGGGTAGATTACACCCAACAGTGATATTGTTAATTTGCCAACTAGAGACATGAAATATAATAATTGGTCATGCATACCCTGTAAACATCTCCATACCCATCACTTCCAATTTTCTGATCATCTGAAAAACCGTTTGTAATAGCTTCAATCAAACTGAATTTAAAATCCAGGATGCGCTTATATTGGGCCAAGTTATGGGCCATACATAGCCTGGAAATTTTTGGAAACTCCATGCCAGGGCCTTGATTACTCAAAAGAATCTGCATAGGATTAGGAGCTAGTAATCTTATTCTCTTAATCTCAGCTTCTAGTTCGTCCAGTTCATGGACAATATCCTCTATGCAGGGCCTCTTTTCATGGTTGGTCTCCACACATCTTAATGCGGTCTCAATACATGTAATCACTGTTAGAATGTCTACTTCGTGTGATGAATAGTAACCCGGCATTGCCTGCCACCTCTTCATCCAGTTTACACTTACCTACATGTGAAATTGGAATATAAGCTATCCTAGAAAAGCAGCAGATGCATGCAAAATAAATAAACTTTCAATGTGTAAAGACCCATATGTATTCATGGTATAGATAAATATTGATTTTTTTTCTTACAAACTCAATAAAATCTTTGGGAGACATTTCAGAATAGCGGAAGTAGCCCATATTTCCAGCCACTGTTTTTATAATTATGATGCCCAAACTGAACACGTCAAACTTGTTTGATACCAAGCCACTATCTCTGTATTCTGGCGGCATGTACCATCTGCATGATGTCATAGGCATAATAGATACAGTCAGTTTAATACAATGAAAAAAAATCTATTTAAAGCAATATTAGAATAAATCACTGGCTTAAAACATGCACTAGCTTACTCTGCGCCTCTGAGTATCTCTGTTTTGTGCGTTTCTGTCAAAGAAACAAGTGCGGACAAACCAAGACCTGAAATTTTGGGCGTCATGCTCTCATCCAGCAATATGTTAGAAGGCTTTAAATCCAGATGGAAAATGGGCTTTTCCTGCTTGGTGTGAAGGTGATTTAACCCCTCGCACGTCCCTTTAATGATTTTGTAACATATGGGCCAATCAAGTTCACAAGATTCATCTGCAATATGAAGGAAACAACGGTCATATTTCTTAGACATGTGAAACTACCGAACCATCTATACCTGCAATATGTTTGTACCTGCAATATGTCTATCAAGGCTCTTGCCTTGCACATATTCGAAGCAGAGAACTCTATCGCTTATGCTGACAAAATCAAGTTCCCCCTCAGAATTCATGTATTTACTCCGAGATTCGTGGCCGTAGCCAATTAAGCCTAAAACATTTTTGTGAGAGACACCGACAAGGTCACGGTATCGACTGTGAAACTGCTTATCATCAATTTTTTGTAATTTATGAAGCTTCTTCACAGCAATATCTTTCCCATCAAGCACCCCCTGTAAAAATTACATGTAAGCATACACGACCGAGCTTGTATGGAGCGTGCTATTATTAATTTGAGAGCTAATCATACCCTGTAAACATCTTCATATCCCTCTGAAAAGTTGTTTGTAATAGCTTCAAGCAACTGGAGTTTAAAGTCCATGCTGCTGTTTTCTCCCACCCAGGCTTATCCGAGACGAGCGATGATGGCCTTCTTCTCCCTGACACAAGAGATAATCTTGCAGCGTATATAAGACAAGGGATTATGCTTAATTAACATTCGCTATTAGTACGTAGCCATGCTTCCCCTCCATTGTTAGGGTCATAGCTACCGGATACAGTGGAATGGGCTTCGAATCCCGATCTAGATTAGGGTTGGCACCCAATTCGTGGATCTGTGAGGATTCGTCGATTTTGGAAAAAAAAAAAAAGCCTAGCGGCAACTAACCAGATTTCCGGTGTATCCCCGAAGCTCTGCCCTCCGTAGTCCGTACTGCCACGCTTCCGTGTGGTCGCTGTCGTGCGCTCCTGCTGACGGAAGGTGAGCGGCAACAAGGAAAGAGTCTTCCTCGTCAACAGGATCCTGGTCTGCCCGCTGGAGTAAGGCTAAGCAGTATTAGAGAGGCGGCTTAAGATTGGACAAGAGTCGCGGTTAGGTAGTGGTACTAGGGTTGTTGGTCGTCGTCCATATCGTGGCCAGCTCCAGCCTAATCAGCCTTTAAGCCGGCCATGTGTTGGTAAAGGTGCTCTATGTGTGAAAATGGGCGTCCTTTCCTCCATCAAAGGCGCATGTGACACCCACATCTCTTATAACTTTAGTTGTGCTATAATAGAAAACTGACCATCTGTCGGCCACTTTCTACTCCGGTGACTGTGCTAAGCTAATCTTTGCATCGTTTTATATCGTTGCAGAGCTGTGTCTAAGTTAGAAAACTGTTTCACGTCCGACCAAAGCCAGTCCAGCCCATAGGAAACTATACGACACCGGCCAACGAAGCCAATCAAGAAAAAATAGCTAGAATTAATCCAGACCAAACGAAACGTTATGTTTTTTCAACTCAACCTAATCCAAACCGTTTCTCAATTTCTGGATTGAACCCACAGCCTCAACCCATGGACAAAGCCCTAGCCAATTCACGATCAGGCCCAATTTGACATAATTATTTCTGAAGTAATCTGGGCAATCCACGAAAACTCACAGGAGTGCATGTCCTCACCTGGTCACGGGTATGATCTCCTACACCGTCCAACACCATCAAGATCTGACACACCGAGAGCTTGTGGGACATAGTACCCTGTTGTAATGCATCTGTTGGTCCACCAAGGGCTGTAACGTCGTCAGGTTGCTAGAGGACTTCACGACCAACTCCGTCATGCATGTGGCCCCGGCCAAGTCATAGCTGAGAGTGTAGTTATGTACTTCCACAATATCGAAATACAATTCTAGAAATATATTCATGTATATTTAAATAACTCCTTACACACATGTTCAAAATATCAGTCGTGTATTAGAATATTCATCAAATATTTGTAAATTGTCCATGTTGTACTTAAAAATATGTTCATCATCATATATATATATATAATGTTCACCGTGTATTGAAAAAGGTTCATCGTGTATTATATTTTTTCATTTTTTTTCCAAAAATACACATCATGTTTTAAAAAGTATTAGTTGCATTAAAAACTTATTCATTAAGCAATTAAAAAATATGTATTAAATATGATCATTTAATGAAAGATGACGAATCTTTTTTCATCATGATACGATTTTCTAGAAAAGTGTCCCCGTATTTTGGAAACATGATAATAATGATGTAAAAACAAAAGTGTTCGCATATTTAAAAAATGATGTATATTTGTTTAATTAGGATGATTTATTTGTAATCATGGTGCCATTTTCTAAAAACACGCTTAAAATTTTACTAGAAAAGTGTCAGTCGCTTCGATCCATATTAATTGAAGCACAGTTAGTACAATTTTGAAGGTGTGCTAAGAGCAACTCTAGCAGATATTGCAAAACCTCGCTGACCCGCACAATTTTGGCGCATATAGCGCTTCTGCAATTTTTTTTTGGCCCGAATAGAAACACTATATCCAGACAGGCCCATAAGAAATGTAGGAGCGGTCCACATACTTTCCCCTCCGCCGTTATATCTACCGAAATTAATAGTTAAGGAGTACTCCTTGCGGAGATCACTCCAACTTCCTCAGGTTGCGACAAGTGCCGCGCTGCATGTGCGCCACTTGTTGCAACCTGGGAGTTTTCCTTTTTCGTAGATCCTTTTATTCAAAATGTTTTATCTCTTAAACCGTGCGTCCAAATCTCAAACCGCTTTCGCCGTTGGATTCCTCGCGTCGAGATCTTCAAAACTAAATCCCATGTTGATAGGTTTTGACGAACTTTTTTTTCACGAAAAAACCGGACGAAAAAAACCGACCGGAAACACGGATTTTTTTCCTTTCCGAAAGAGGCACGCCTGTGCCTCTGACGAAATCACAACCGTGCCTCTCGCGGAAGAAAAACCATGCCTCTCGCGAAAGAAAAAAACAGAAAGCGCGTTTTTTCCCTTTTCGAAAGATGCACGCCCGTGCCTCTCGCGAAAGCACAACACTGCCTCTTGCGGGAAGCAAAACCGTGCCTCTCGTGAAAGAAAAAAAATAGAAAACATGTTTTTTTTTCCGTTTCCGAGGAGGCACGGCCGTGACTCTCGCGAAAGCACAACCATGCCTCTCGTGGAAGCAAAATCGTGCCTCTCGCGAAAGGAAAAAAAATAGAAAACACGTTTTTTTTCGTTTCCAAGAGGCACGGCCGTGCCTCTCGCGAAAGCACATCCGTGCCTCTCGCAAAAACAAAACCGTGACTCTCGCAAAAATAAATGCGTTTTTTTGCGCAAAATATATATATATATATATATTTAATTTTTTTGGTCAAAAAGCTAGGGAAGACTGGTGGAAAACCAAAATATAAAAAAACCGTTTAAAAAGCAGAAAACGCGTGCGGAAAAATAAAAAAACAAAATCCGGAGGGAGCACCCAGAGCGCGACACGTGGCGAATGGCTGAGAGCGCGCCAAGTGACGCTGATCGTTGCGAGGCTCCCGAAGGAGTGCTCCTTAATTAGTTGCTCCCTATATCTACGGGATCGGATGCATTTTAGGGTTACCTTCCCGCATATCCTCCACCGCTATAAAAGTGTTCGTATTTTCAAAAAGTTCACAAATTTGAATTTCTTTTATGTTTCCAAAAAAATTAAAATTTGGAAATAATGTTTGCTTTCTAATTTTTTTTTAAATTTGAACCGTTCATGTTTTCATGAAATTTCCAAATTTTAAGAAATATTCATGTCTTGAAAAATGCGCAGATTTTAAAAATAATATGTTTTCAAAATATGATCACATTTTTTAAAAGAACTTTCGTGTGTGGTTCGATATAGTGCCTTTTTTTTGAATGTTGGCAGGAGAGCTGCCAAATTCATTGATCAGAAAGAGGTATTACAAGTAACACCCCCAAGGAGGAATGCACCGCATAAGACGAGTGCTAAAAAAGAAGAAATGAAAAGGGGTTGCTCAGTTTATCAAGGAAAACCGAGCAAAAACCTAAACAACGCCTGATAAGACTAGGCCTAAAGCACCACAACACATACAACACGTCAGAAGGCCAACACCCCACAACACACCCGGTCCGGCACTCGAGCGCTTTCGCCGCTACCAAAGTGCACACCGTAAACCGTTGTATCAATCCGGGCTGCCACTAGCATATCCGCAAAACTCAACGACATCAAAGAGGAACGCTATGTCCGATAGAGCAAACATATGCCGCTTCGATCCCGCGAACTTGGCTGACATAACTCGCCTAACGCACTCTGCATGTGGAGGGTGCTACTGCTGCTCTCATGGAGATGCTACACGAGCCGTCGCCAACCACCTACACGAGCACCGAGTCCCTCTGACTGAGTCTATCTTCAAGACGATGTCCTCAAGAGGAGACACGACACCGAGCAAAGCCGATAGTATCGCCATCGTCCGACCCGGGAGACCGGATCTAGAGTTTCCCCTGAAGAATGTCAGGCAAGGGAAGGGAGGGACTGCACAATCGATGCCTCCAACAAGGGGACGACGCCCATAGGCGCCGCCATCGATTGCTCCGGCCACAACCGGAGTGCGGCTTTCACCGGCAGCCACACCCACCCAAACCTGTGGCCCAGCTAGCTCTTCCTGCATACCAAATCCAAGGCGCACAAGCACAGTTCACATCTCGGCCGCGCCCAGGAGGTCGCCGGCCAGCTACCCCGACAGATCTGGAGGCGTCTCGAGCCGCGCCCCTAAGGTCGCAGGCTAGCCTCCCCGGTAGATCCGCACCTGGGAAGCCCCCAACGCGCCGAGAAGCAAGCCAGTCGGCAGCCCCGCAACAGGCCCGGCCCCTGACTCCCTCTCGCCCGCCTCGTGCCAGCGCACGCACGCGCCGCGCAGCTCCGCACCGCGCCCGCGCACGCGCAGCTCAGCGGCTCGCCAGCTCTCGCGCAGCACCGTGCCGACGACGCCACCTCCGTCCTCCGCCTCAGCGCCCCCCCGACGACCGCGTCGCCCACCCGCCGCCCAGGTCCGACCGCGCCAAGCCGAGCCCAGCACCTCCTAAGGCGAGCCGCCCCCGCGCCGCTCGAGGCCCTTGCGAAGATGGAGCTAGCCCCGCCGCCGCCGCCGCCGTGCGGGCTTTGCCCGACGGCGCCCTCCGGCGGCGGCGAGGAGGTGAGAGCGAGGAGAGGGGGTGGTGGCGGCGGCGATCTAGGGTTTCTCCCGGGCCGCTGCAGGGAGTGGCACGGGAGCGGGGGTGCCTTGCCTTCGATATAGTGCCTTGTCCTCGGTTTTCTCTACAGTACCCAAACCCCTGCCTGGTGCAGTGGGCCAGCCCACCAGGTCCTTGCGTTTTGCATGCATCCCCTCCGTCGGAATCAGTTGGCCCGCCTTCGGGCGCGTCCCATTAACAAGTACTATGTTTTTCTTTTTTCATATATTCGTCTCACTAAATCATGCCTCAAAAAATTTCACTAATTCATATATTTTTATATAATTAAAAAAATGTTTTATTTAATAAAAATGTACATATGCTTTTTTCATGTGTTATTGAAAAATATGTGCATGTTTTAAAAATCAAAACATGTACTTTTACGAAAGTGATTTCATGTATTTCTAAAAGCGTTCATGTATCTAAAAAAGGTATTCACATATTTAAAAAAAATAGTTTTTTGAAATAATTTCATTTTTAAATGTTGTACTTTAAATAGTGTTATTTTATAAAATGTTCATTCAATCTACAAAATTATATTTATATTAGAAATTCATGAAATTGAAAAATCATTTGGACATTAAAAAATGTCCATGCCACAACGGCTCATCTTTTAGCCAATCGTAACACTGTTAAGGATTTTGCACTCGTTCATTAAACTGATCAAGCACCTTTCACAAATGATATTTTATAGGTTGAGCCTTGAGAAATCTAACGCAAGCGGAGCAGTCTGATGGTTGTAAATAACAATCGTGGTAACTTACATGTAGGATAGAGGATCATAAATCAGAACTGATATAAGTTAACAACAAATAAGAAATCAGATGAATTAAAGATGAGATTGAGAGGAAAAAGATGTGTGATGTTTTAGACATTACAACTCGACGGCTTACCACAACCACATTAGGCCTATTGAATCACAATCAATGGTAACATGTTGGGTTGTTGGTCCATCACGCACGATTTACATAGCCCATGAACTCGAGAATTAAGTGAACACATTTGGTCATCTACTTGGTTGGTCCTTATCACATGTTATTTAATTATTGCCCTCACGAACCGGTGTCTCTATATCCACCCCTAACTTGATGACGACATAACTGAACTGTGTGTCGCATGTCCTCTTTTTTCTTATTTGGCCCACCATTTCATTAGAGAAGTAAAATGTTATCATCTATTTATACTGAACTTTTTTACTTCATAGTTATCTTCCCATCAAATGTATTTTCATTTTGATTATGAATATTTTGATATATTAGATTACTACTTTTTTTTTAGAAATACTCTCTTACTTCCGGTTTACTGGGCTCATCTTACAAATCACATCAACCAAGGAAGACCTACTTAAGTACTAGATAACACATTAACGCTACATGCGTGATCCACACTCTCTTATGCATTGGCTGATTCTACATTGAGAACCAAATCTTGATAGGATTTAATATGGATATAGCTATATTTGTCTATTTCCAACAATAAGCCTTATAAATAGGATATTTCTAAAAAAAATTAGATGGGCATTCTAAAATGGAAAAAAGAGAGTAACCAGAAGCTTTGAGCATTAAAAAAACTCATTTATATTATTATAAAGGAATTTATACATTTCTATTATTACCATTACAAATACATATGCAATGTTATATAAATGTGTCTTTTTGCCAAAAAAAAATTGGGGGCTTTTAAGAAAGTATTTGTTTTAGAATTGATTTCGTCATATATTTAAGAAAGTCAATATTTTTACAATTTTAAACAAATAAACTTATGCCCTTGATGATTATATTGTGGTTGTATGTACCTTTTTTTGTATTCCTAAATATATAGAGAATTTGGTAGAGTGCTTTAAAGTGTATGGATCAATTAACTTGGTAGATATTGTCATGGCCAAGACTAACAAGTTTACATGTGACTAACCCAGCCCACACACACAAATATTTACATGTGACTAAATAGACAATTCTAGAGTGTACCAAGTGTTTTGCAAACTATCTCCACAAAAAGTAGTGTGACTTGTCTAAATAGTGTACCCATTCCAAAAATAGAGAAAATTATTCGGGGACTTTTTTTATTTCTTGGTCCATTTTGTTCACAACATGTTTATTTCTTCCTCAAGGAACCCCTAGGAAATGACTTTGCTCTTGGGGCTCCACTACCGCCACATTCTCTTATCTGACTTAACCCTGCTATCTCGGCTTGGTTCTGTTGCTACATTCTCTAGTAAACATGTTACTAATATGTATGGCGTGATATGACATGTATATCCACATTGTAATGGTTATTTTTAAGAGAAAAATTGAACAATTTTTAGAGTGTGTACTAGTACTACACTCTTTTTCTGCACTCGGGCGAAAAAAGGGAAAGGATTAGAATCGGCAGACCGGTCTTGAACTAGCATCGGTCGCTTGTGTTAGCGCCATAGTCTAGTGGACCAACATTGTCTCTCTCCCTCATCCATTCCTTTCCGTCTCTATCTTACTTCCGAAGAGCACCACCCTAACTCTCACTCCCCTCACCAGTGCAGCTCTCCCCAGGCCGCACACACCGTGCATCTTGGGAACTCCCCTACTCCATTCGACGAGTAATATAGGTGGTAACATCACACATATCTAGATAAAATAGATGATGTGGTGTAACGCCCCGGATTCGTTGCGTCAGGTGTCTGCCAGTTATTCGTCGTCTTTGCCATGTCATTTGCTTGCGTGTTGCACTTTGCCATGTCATCATATGCATTTCATATCATGTCATCATGTGCATTTCATTTTGCATACGTGTTCGTCTCATGCATCCGAGCCTTTTCCCCGTTGTCCGTTTTGCAATCCGGCACTCCTATGTTCCCCGGCGTCCCCTTTTGTCTTCTGTTGTGAGCGGGTATTAAACTTTCTCGGAATGGGCCGAGGTTTGTCAAGTGGCCTTGGTATAGCGCCGGTAGACCGCCTGTCAAGTTTCGTGCCATTTGGAGGTCGTTTGATACTCCAACGGTTAACCGGGTAACCGCAAAGCCCTCTTTTGTTTGCAGCCCAACACCCCTTCCAAAGTGGCCCAAAACCCATCTAAGTCTCTTCCATGCTCTTGGTCGTTCGATCACGATCGCGTGGCCGAAAACCGCTCCTCATTTGGACTCTCCTAGCTCCCTCTACCTATAAAGCTAGCCCCTCCACCGAAATTCGCGGTCAAATCCTACCCTAACCCTAGCTTCTTCCTCCTCCAGCCGCCGGACGCGTCCGCACCACGCCGGACACGTCCGCCCCACTCGCCCCGACGAATCCCGCGCCGACACGTGGCAATCCCCGCCGCCTCCGCCGTCCAGCCAGCGCGGCCCTCGCGCCTGCGCCGCCGCCCGAGCGCGCCCGCGCCTCCGCCCGTCGCCGCCGCCTCGCCGGAGCGGCCCCGCGTCGCCCGGATCTTGCCCCGCCGCCCGGACGCCGGCCGCCGCCTCGCCGGCGCCTCCCTGCGCCGCCGCGCCCCCTCCGGGTCCCCGCCGCCGGCCTCCTCACCCGAGCCCGCGCCGGCCATCTTCTCCGCCCGCGGCGCCCCTCGCCTCGCCGCCGGCGTGGCTCC
>NC_041393.1:727906129-727921478 GCF_002162155.2 Triticum dicoccoides | reverse complement strand
CACCGGCGCGGCCCCGCACCGCCGCCCCGGCGACCCTCGTCGACCTAGCCGTCCTCCTCCGCTCCGGCCGGCGCGCCACCTCGCCGGAGCCGCCGCCCTCGCCGGATCTGGAGTTGGACCAGATCCACCAGGCCACCAACCAAACGCCTCCCCTCCGTCCCGGATCCCTCCATCCCGCATGGCTCCGTCCCGGTTTCCAGAGGTATAATTTCGCCTGTCCCAGATTTCTGTCATTAACATGCCATGTTCATCGCATCACATCTCTGCATCCGTAGCTCCGTTTTGTGCGTGTAATATGTCAAATTGTTCGTCTCAACGAGTACTTCATTTCATTCCATTGCATCATTTTCATTTGAGCTCATCTTGATGCCCGAAATGCTGTTGGAAGAGTGCATGTTGATGTTAATCTGCTGAAACTGTTATAATTTGCTCATTTATCATTTTTGCCATGATTGATGTGTGCATCCTATGAGGTTGATGTCTACATGTATGTTGATCTATGCCATGCCATCTTTCCAGGGGTGCCAACCATATATTTTTGTGAGTTGTGTGCTGAGTGTATCAAGCTAGCTAAGTAGGGTAGTTGCTGTTACTGTTTTCCTGACAGATTCTGTTATATTTTGTTGCTATATAAACATGTTGCTACTAATCATTCTATGCATAATCTGGAGATGTCCTATAAACATGTTTTAATCTACATGTCATGCTCTATCCATTCATGCCCTTGGTTGCATTTATAGACTGCTGTAGATTGTTCATATCTTGCTCCAAAGTTGCTTGAAAATGTTGTTGTTAGCCTGTTGACATTAAGTTCAATGTTTCCATGATTGTTTGTTAGTGATCCATGCACCCTATGACCTTGCTCTTTCCATGCTTAGCTTCATAAACATGTCTTATTACTGTTGGTTGCCTTGCCATGTCATGTATTGCTCTGTGGTGAGTGATTCAAGCTCACCAACATGCCTACTTATTGCTGTTCCTGCCATGTATGAATCTGTAATATAACTTGCCATGTTTACATGGGTGCCATCATAATTTCTATGCCTTTTTGGCTCATGGTCAGTAAGGGACTGTCGTTCTATGCATTTAGTAGTATCATGCCATGCCTTTGTTTGCCATGATATGTTCCTGTAACATGTTGTTTGATGCTCTAAACATTGCAACCTGATGTTATTTCTGCTAAAGTCTGAAACTGTTATTATTTGCAATCTTACCATGTGTTTTGGAGCATGTTCTAGTTGCTTCTGGAGATAGCTCAGTGTTCATGTTTTGTAGTGCTTTACCAGTACTTCATTCCCATGCCTTTTGTTATTATGTTGGGGTGCTGTAGCATATTGTTTTGATGCTTGCAATATGCCTAGTTGCTGTTATGGACAGATTGTTGTTATGTCTTGTATAGAGTGTATGTGTTGCACCGTTGCTCCGTTTTGAGTGTGCTCTATATGAAACTTGCTTGATTTTGCATGTAGTTTCATATTATCATATTGCATCCTTGTTTTGAGGTGTTTGCTTGATGTTTGTATGCATTTTGCATCAATGCCATGTTTAACTTGTTTTGCTCATATCTTCTAGGCCGTAGCTCCGAATCTAATGAACTTTATATGTAACTTGACTAGAATTTCGTGTAGATCATCTTGGTGCATCTTAACTTGCTGGTTAACAACTTTAACATAAGGTTTATTCAGTTCTGGACCAATTTCGAAATATGCATATGAGGACTTACCGGAATTGTTATATGTTGTTTCCGGCCTCATTTAAACTTGCCTTGAGGTGTTGTTCTTGTTTGCATCATCTCTTGCCATGAGTAGCCTCATCTAGTTTTGTCATGCATCATGCTTGTTGTGCATCATGTCTTGTCATGTGTGGTGTGTTTACTATGTTGTGTGCTTCTTCTCGATAGTTCCCGTTTCGTTGCGATCGTGAGGATGCGTTCGTCTACGTGTGGTTCGTCTTCGTGGCTTCATCTTCTTCATGGACTCGTTCTTCTTCCTTGCGGGATTTCAGGCAAGATGACCGCTACCCTGGATCTCACTACTATCATTGCATGCTAGTTGTTTCGTTCTATCGCTATGCTGCGCTACCTATTACCTGTTTATCAAGCCATCCCATATTGCCATGAACCTCTAACCTTTGACACCTTTCCTATGCAAACCGTTGTTTGGCTATGTTACCGCTTTGCTCAGCCCCTCTTATAGTGTTGCTAGCTGCAGGTGAAGTTGAAGATTTCTCCATGGTGGACAGGGTTATGTTGGGATATCAAAATATCTCTTATATTATTAATGCATCTATATACTTGGTAAAGGGTGGAAGGCTCGGCCTTATGGCTGGTGTTTTGTTCCGCTCTTGCCGCCCTAGTTTCCGTCATACCGGTGTTATGTTCCCGGATTTTGCGTTCCTAACGCGGTCGGGTGATTTATCGGACCCCCCTGACAGTTCGCTTTGAATAAAACTTGTCCAGCAAGGCCCAACCTTGGTTTTACCATTTGCCTCACCACCACCTACTTTTTCCCTAGGGAGTCGCTCTCTCGAGGGTCATCTTTATTTTAGCCCCCCCCCCCCCGGGCGAGTGCTTCTCTAAGTGCTGGTCTTAACCGAGTAGACTGCGGGGCCCCCTCGGGGAAACTCGAGGTCTGGTTTTACTCGTAGGATGTCTCATCCGGTGTTGCCCTGAGAACGAGATATGTGCAGCTCCTATTGGGATTGTCGGCGCATCGGGCGGCTTTGCTGGTCTTGTTTTACCATTGTCGAAATGTCCGAGACTGATCGGGTCTTCCTGGGACAAGGTCTATTCCTTCGTTGATCGCGAGAGCTTGTTGTTGGGGAACGTAGTAATTTCAAAAAATTTCCTACGCACACGCAAGATCATGGTGATGTATAGCAACAAGAGGGGAGAGTGTTGTCTACGTACCCTCGTAGACCCGAAGCGGAAGCGATCACAACGTAGAGGAAGTAGTCGTACGTTCTCCTCGCGATCCGACCGATCCCGGCGCCGTTACTCCGGCGCCCCCGAGTTCTTGACACACGTACAGCTCGATGACGTCCCTCGTACTCCGATCCAGCCGAGTGTCGAGGGAGAGTTCCGTCAGCACGACGGCGTGGTGACGATCTTGATGTTCTACCGGCGCAGAGCTTCGCCTAAGCTTCGCGACGATATGACCGAGGTGGAATATGGTGGAGGGGGGCACCGCACACGGCTAAGGAACGATCCGTAGATCAAACTTGTGTGTCTATGGGGTGCCCCCTGCCCCCGTATATAAAGGAGCAAGGGAGGGAGGAGGCCGGCCTAGGTTTGGGCGCGCCAAGGGGAGTCCTACTCCCACCGGGAGTAGGATTCCCCCTTTCCTAGTCCAACTAGGAGTCCTTCCATGTAGGGGGAGTAGGAGAGAAGGAAAGGGAAGAGAGAAGGAGAAGGAAGGAAGGGGGCGCCCCCCTTTCCTAGTCCAATTCGGACTAGAGCAAGGGGAGGGGTGCGGCCACCTTTTGGCCCTTTCTCTCCTTTTCCCGTATGGCCCAATGAGGCCCAATACGAATTCCCGTAACTCTCCGGTACTCCGAAAAATACCCGAATGACT
This sequence comes from Triticum dicoccoides, assembly GCF_002162155.2. NCBI lineage: Eukaryota > Viridiplantae > Streptophyta > Magnoliopsida > Poales > Poaceae > Triticum > Triticum dicoccoides. The sequence continues at coordinate 727,917,906 of NC_041393.1, read as the reverse complement.
CGGAACCTTTTCGAACTCCGAATATAGTCGTCCAATATATCAATCTTTACGTCTCGACCATTTCGAGACTCCTCGTCATGTCCCCGATTTTATCCAGGACTCCGAACTCCTTCGGTACATCAAAACTCATAAACTCATAATATAACTGTCATCGAAACCTTAAGCGTGCGGACCCTACGGTTCGAGAACAATGTAGACATGACCGAGACACATCTCCGGTCAATAACCAATAGCGGGACCTGGATGCCCATATTGGTTCCTACATATTCTACGAAGATCTTTATCGGTCAGACCGCATAACAACATACGTTGTTCCCTTTATCATCGGTATGTTACTTGCCCGAGATTCGATCGTCGGTATCCAATACCTAGTTCAATCTCGTTACCGGCAAGTCTCTTTTACTCGTTCTGTAATACATCATCTCGCAACTAACTCATTAGTTACAATGCTTGCAAGGCTTAAGTGATGTGCATTACCGAGAGGGCCCAGAGATACCTCTCAGACATTCGGAGTGACAAATCCTAATCTCGAAATACGCCAACCCAACATCTGCCTTTGGAGACACCTTTAGTACTCCTTTATAATCACCCAGTTACGTTGTGACGTTTGGTAGTACCCAAAGTGTTCCTCCGGCAAACGGGAGTTGCATAATCTCATAGTTATAGGAACATGTATAAGTCATGATGGAAGCAATAGCAACATACTAAACGATCGTGTGCTAAGCTAACGGAATGGGTCATGTCAATCAGATCATTCAACTAATGATGTGACCTTGTTAATCAAATAACAACTCCTTGTTCATGGTTAGGAAACATAACCATCTTTGATTAACAAGCTAGTCAAGTAGAGGCATACTAGTGACACTCTGTTTGTCTATATATTCACACATGTATTATGTTTCCGTTTAATACAATTCTAGCATGAATAATAAACATTTATCATGATATAAGGAAATAAATAATAACTTTATTATTGCCTCTAGGGCATATTTCCTTCAGTCTCCCACTTGCACTAGAGTCAATAATCTAGTTCACATCACCATGTGATTAACATCGATAGTTCACATCATCATGTGATTAACACCCATAGTTCACATCACCATGTGACCAACACCCAAAGGGTTTACTAGATTCAGTAATCTAGTTCACATCGCTATGTGATTAACACCCAAAGAGTACTAAGGTGTGATCATGTTTTGCTTGTGAGAGAATCTTAGTCAACGGGTCTTTCACATTCAGATCCGTTATGTATTTTGCAATTTTCTATGTCTACAATGCTCTGTACGGAGCTACTCTAGCTAATTGCTCCCACTTTCAATATGTATCTAGATCGAGACTTAGAGTCATCCAGATCGGTGTCAAAACTTGCATCGACGTAACCCTTTACGACGAACCTTTTGTCACCTCCATAATCGAGAAACATATCCTTATTCCACTAAGGATAATTTTGACCAATGTCCAGTGATCTACTCCTAGATCACTATTGTACTCCCTTGCCAAAATCAGTGTAGGGCATACAATAGATCTGGTACACGGCATGGCATACTTTATAGAACCTATGGCCAAGGCATAGGAAATGACTTTCATTCTCTTTCTATCTTCTGCCGTGGTCGGGTTTTGAGTTTTACTCAATTCCACACCTTGTAACACAGGCAAGAACTCTTTCTTTGACTGTTCCATTTTGAACTACTTCAAAATCTTGTCAAGGTATGTACTCATTGAAAAAACTTATCAAGCATCTTGATCTATCTCTATAGATCTTGATGCTCAATATGTAAGCAGCTTCACCGAGGTCTTTCTTTGAGAAACTTCTTTCAAACACTCCTTTATGCTTTGCAGAATAATTCTACATTATTTCTGATCCACAATATGTCATACATATACTTATCAGAAATGCTGTAGTGCTCCCACTCACTTTCTAGTAAATACAGGCTTCACCATAAGTCTGTACAAAACTATATGCTTTGATCAACTCATCAAAGCATATATTCCAACTCTGAGATGCTTGCACCAGTCCATAGATGGATCGCTGGAGCTTGCACACTTTGTTAGCTCCCTTTGAAAAAACCTTCTGGTTGCATCATATACAACTCTTCCTCCAGAAAACCATTCAGGAATGCAGTTTTTACATCCATTTGCCAAATTTCATAAATTGTGGCAATTGCTAACATGATTCGGACAGACTTAAGCATCGCTACAGTTGAGAAAATCTCATTGTAGTCAACATCTTGAACTTTGTCGAAAACCTTTTTGCAACAAGTCGAGCTTTGTAGATAGTAACACTACTATCAACGTCCGTCTTCCTCTTGAAGATCCATTTATTTTCTATGGTTTGCCGATCATCGGGCAAATCCATCAAAGTCCATACTTTGTTCTCATACATGGATCATATCTCAGATTTCATGGCCTCAAACCATTTTGTGGAATCTGGGCTCATCATCGCTTCTTCATAGTTCGTAGGTTTGTCATGGTCAAGTAACACGACCTCCAGAATAGGATTATAGTACCACTCTGGTGCGGATCTCACTCTGTTTTACCTACGAGGTTCGGTAGTAACTTGATCTGAAGTTTTATGATCATCATCATTAACTTCCTCACTAATTGGTGTAGGTGTCACAGGAACCAATTTCTGTGATGAACTACTTTCCAATAAGGGAGCTAGTACTGTTACCTCACCAAGTTCTATTTTCCTCCCACTCACTTCTTTCGAGAGAAACTCCTTCTCTAGAAAGGATCCATCTTAAGCAACGAATATCTTGCCTTCGGATCTGTGATAGAAGGTGTACCCAACAATTTCCTTTGGGTATTCTATGAAGACGCACTTCTCCGATTTGGGTTCGAGCTTATCAGGATGAAACTTTTTCACATAAGCATCGCAACTCCAAACTTTAAGAAACGACAACTTTGGTTTCTTGCTAAACCACAGTTCATATAGTGTCGTCTCAACGGATTTAGATGGTGCCCTATTTAATGTGAATGCAGTTGTCTCTAATGCATGATCCCAAAATGACATTGGTAAATCGGTAAGAAACATCATAGATTGTACTATATCCATAAAGTACGGTTATGACGTTCGGACACACCATAACATTGTGGTGTTCCAGGTGGCGTGAGCTGTGAAACTATTCCACATTGTTTTAATTGAAGACCAAACTCGTAACTCAAATATTCGTCTCCGTGATCAGATCACAGAAACTTTATTTTCTTGTTACGATGATTTTTCCACTTTACTCTGAAATTCTTTGAACCTTTCAACTATTTCAGACTTATGTTTCATCAAGTAGATATACCCATATCTGCTCAAATCATCTTGTGAAGGTCAGAAAATAACGATACTTGCCACGAGCATCAACACTCATTGGATCACATACATCGGTATGTATTATTTCCAATAAGTCAGTAGCTTGTTCCATTGTTTCGGAGAACGGAGTTTTAGTCATCTTGCCCAAAATGCACGGTTCGCAAGCATCAAGTGATTCATAATCAAGTGATTCCAAAATCCCATCAGCATGGAGTTTCTTCATGCGCTTTACACCAATATGACCTAAACGGCAGTGCCACAAATAAGTTGCACTATCATTATTAACTTTGTATTTTTGGTTTCAATATTATGAATATGTGTATCACTACGATCAAGATCCAATGAACCATTTTCATTGGGTGTGTAACCATATAAGGTTTTATTCATGTAAACAGAACAACAGTTTATTCTCTTACTTAAATGAATAACCGTATTGCAATAAACACGATCAAATCATATTCATGCTCAACGTAAACACCAAATAACATTTATTTAGGTTCAACACTAATCCCGAAAGTATAGGGAGTGTGCGATGATGATCATATCAATCTTGAAACTACTTTCAACACACATCGTCACTTCACCCTTAACTAGTTTCTGTTTATTCTGCAACTCCTGTTTCGAGTTACTACTCTTAGCAACTGAACCAGTACCAAATACCGAGGGGTTGCTATAAACACTAGTAAAGCACACATAAAACACCTGTATATCAAATATACCCTTTTTCACTTTGCCATCCTTCTTATCCACCAAATATTTAGGGCAGTTCCGCTTCCAGTGACCATTTCCTTTGCAGTGTAAGCACTCAGTTTCAGGCTTTGGTTCAGCTTTGGGTTTCTTCGTGGGAGTGACAACTTGCTTGTCAATCTACTTGAAGTTCCCCTTTCTTTCCCTTCGCCCTTTTCTTGAAACTAGTGATCTTGTCAACCATCAACACTTGATGCTCTTTCTTGATTTCTACCTTCATCGATTTCATCATCATGAAAAACTCGGGAATCATTTTCATCATCCCTTGCATACTATAGTTTATCACGAAGTTCTACTAACTTGGTGATGGTGACTAGAGAATTCTATCAATCACTATCTTATCTGGAAGATTAACTCCCACTTGATTCAAGCGATTGTAGTACCCAGACAATCTGAGTACATGCTCACTAGTTGAGCGATTCTCCTCCATCTTTTAGCTATAGAACTTGTTGGAGACTTCATATCTCTCAACTCGGGTATTTGCTTGAAATATTAACTTCAATTCCTGGAACATCTCATATGGTCCATGATGTTCAAAACATCTTTGAAGTCCCGATTCTAAGCCATAAAGCATGGTGCACAAAACTATCAAGTAGTCATCATATTGAGCTAGCCAAACGTTCATAACGTCTGTATCTGCTCCTGCAATAGGTTTGTCACCTAGCGGTGCATCAAGGACATAATTCTTCTGCGCAGCAATGAGGATAAACCTCAGATCACGGATCCTATCCGCATCATTGCTACTAACATCTTTCAACACAATTTTCTCTAGGAACATATCAAAAATAAACATATGAAAGCAACAACGCAAGCTATTGATCTTATAACATAATTTGCAAAATACTACCAGGACTAAGTTCATGATAAATTAAAGTTCAATTAATCATATTACTTAAGAACTCCCACTTAGACAGACATCTCTCTAGTCATCTAAGTGATCACGTGATCCAAATCAACTAAACCATAACCGATCATCACGTGAGATGGAGTAGTTTTCAATGGTGAACATCTTATGTTGATCATATCTACTATATGATTCACGCTCGACCTTTCGGTCTCCGTGTTCCGAGGCCATATCTGCATATGCTAGGCTCGTCAAGTTTAACCTGAGTATTCCGCGTGTGCAAAACTGGCTTGCACCCGTTGTAGATGGACGTAGAGCTTATCACACCCGATCATCACGTGGTGTCTGGGCACGACGAACTTTGGCAACGGTGCATACTCAGGGAGAACACTTCTTGATAATTTTTAGTGAGAGATCATCTTAAAATGCTACCGTCAATCAAAGCAAGATAAGATGCATAAAGGATAAACATCACATGCAATCAATATAAGTGATATGATATGGCCATCATCATCTTGTGCTTGTGATCTCCATCTCCGAAGCACCGTCGTGATCACCATCGTCACCGGCGCGACACCTTGATCTCCATCGTAGCATCGTTGTCGTTTACACCATCTATTGCTTCTACGACTATCGCTACCGCTTAGTGATAAAGTAAAGCAATTACAGGGCGTTTGCATTTCATACAATAAAGCGACAACCATATGGCTCCAGCCAGTTGCCGATAACTTCGGTTACAAAACATGATCATCTCATACAATAAAATATAGCATCACGTCTTGACCATATCACATCACAACATGCCCTGCAAAAACAAGTTAGACGTCCTCTACTTTGTTGTTGCAAATTTTACGTGGCTGCTACGGGCTTTAGCAAGAACCGTTCTTACCTACGCATCAAAACCACAACGATAGTTTGTCAAATAGACTCCGTTTTAACCTTCACAAGGACCGGGCGTAGCCACACTCGGTCCAACTAAAGTGAGAGAGACAGACACCCGCCAGTCACCTTTAAGCAACGAGTGCTCGTAGCGGTGAAACCAGTCTCGCGTAAGCGTACGCGTAATGTCGGTCCGGGCCGCTTCATCTCACAATACCGCTGAACCAAAGTATGACATGCTGGTAGGTAGTATGACTTGTATCGCCCACAACTCACTTGTGTTCTACTCGTGCAAAACATCAAACCATAAAAACCTAGGCTCGGATGCCACTGATGGGGAACGTAGTAATTTCAAAAATTTTCCTACGCACATGCAAGATAATGGTGATGTATAGCAACGAGAGGGGAGAGTGTTGTCTACGTACCCTCGTAGACCCGAAGCGGAAGCGATCACAACGTAGAGGAAGTAGTCGTACGTTCTCCTCGCGATCCGACCGATCCCGGCGCCGTTACTCCGGCGCCCCCGAGTTCTTGACACACGTACAGCTCGATGACGTCCCTCGTACTCCGATCCAGCCGAGTGTCGAGGGAGAGTTCCGTCAGCACGACGGCGTGGTGACGATCTTGATGTTCTACCGGCGCAGAGCTTCGCCTAAGCTTCGCGACGATATGACCGAGGTGGAATATGGTGGAGGGGGGCACCGCACACGGCTAAGGAACGATCCGTAGATCAAACTTGTGTGTCTATGGGGTGCCCCCTGCCCCCGTATATAAAGGAGCAAGGGAGGGAGGAGGTCGGCCTAGGTTTGGGCGCGCCAAGGGGAGTCCTACTCCCACCGGGAGTAGGATTCCCCCTTTCCTAGTCCAACTAGGAGTCCTTCCATGTAAGGGGAGTAGGAGAGAAGGAAAGGGAAGAGAGAAGGAGAAGGAAGGAAGGGGGCGCCCCCCTTTCCTAGTCCAATTCGGACTAGAGCAAGGGGAGGGGTGCGGCCACCTTTTGGCCCTTTCTCTCCTTTTCCCGTATGGCCCAATGAGGCCCAATACGAATTCCCATAACTCTCCGGTACTCCGAAAAATACCCGAATGACTCGGAACCTTTCCGAACTCCGAATATAGTCGTCCAATATATCGATCTTTACGTCTCGACCATTTCGAGACTCCTCGTCATGTCCCCGATTTTATCCGGGACTCCGAACTCCTTCGGTACATCAAAACTCATAAACTCATAATATAACTGTCATCGAAACCTTAAGCGTGCGGACCCTACGGTTCGAGAACAATGTAGACATGACCGAGACACATCTCCGGTCAATAACCAATAGCGGGACCTAGATGCCCATATTGGTTCCTACATATTCTACGAAGATCTTTATCGGTCAGACCGCATAACAACATACGTTGTTCCCTTTGTCATCGGTATGTTACTTGCCCGAGATTCGATCGTCGGTATCCAATACCTAGTTCAATCTCGTTACCAGCAAGTCTCTTTTACTCGTTCTGTAATACATCATCTCGCAACTAACTCATTAGTTACAATGCTTGCAAGGCTTAAGTGATGTGCATTACCGAGAGGGCCCAGAGATACCTCTCCGACATTCGGAGTGACAAATCCTAATCTCGAAATACGCCAACCCAACATCTGCCTTTGGAGACACCTGTAGTACTCCTTTATAATCACCCAGTTACGTTGTGACGTTTGGTAGTACCCAAAGTGTTCCTCCGGCAAACGGGAGTTGCATAATCTCATAATTATAGGAACATGTATAAGTCATGAAGGAAGCAATAGCAACATACTAAACGATCGTGTGCTAAGCTAACGGAATGGGTCATGTCAATCAGATCATTCAACTAATGATGTGACCTTGTTAATCAAATAACAACTCCTTGTTCATGGTTAGGAAACATAACCATCTTTGATTAACAAGCTAGTCAAGTAGAGGCATACTAGTGACACTCTGTTTGTCTATATATTCACACATGTATTATGTTTCCGTTTAATACAATTCTAGCATGAATAATAAACATTTATCATGATATAAGGAAATAAATAATAACTTTATTATTGCCTCTAGGGCATATTTCCTTCACTTGTCATGGGCTAAGTTGGGACACCCCTGCAGGGTATAAACTTTCGAGAGCCGTGCCCGCGGTTATGTGGCAGATGGGAATTTGTTAATGTCCGGTTGTAGATAACTTGACACCAGATCCGAATTAAAACGCATCAACCGCGTGTGTAGCCGTGATGGTCTCTTCTTGGCGGAGTCCGGGAAGTGAACACAGTTTCTGAGTTATGTTTGACGTAAGTAGGAGTTCAGGATCACCTCTTGATCATTGCTAGCTTCACGTCCGTTCCGCTTGTTTCTCTTCTCGCTCTCATTTGCGTATGTTAGCCACCATATTATGCTTAGTCGCTGCTGCACCTCACCACTTTACCCCTTCCTTTTCCATTAAGCTTTGCTAGTCTTGATACCCATGGTAATGGGATTGCTGAGTCCTCGTGGCTCATAGATTACTACAACAACAGTTGCAGGTACAGTTTATGCGATGATCTTGACGCGAGCGCGATGTTTGCTTGTTTGGAGATCTTCTTCTGCTTCTTCTTCGATCAGGGGATAGGTTCCAGGTCGGCAGCCTGGGCTAGCAGGGTGGATGTCGTTTGAGCTTCTGTTTGTGTTTCATCCGTAGTCGGATGTTGATCTCATGTATATGTGATGTTGTATTCGTGTGGCATTGTATGCCTCTTGTATGTATCCCCTTCTATTATGTAATGTTGATGTAATGATATCCACCTTGCAAAAGCGTCTCAATATGCGGGTCTATCCTTGGTGGGACCTTCGAGTTCCTTTTGGATAGGGTCGCATATTGGGCGTGACAAGTTGGTATCAGAGCCTCGACCGACCCTAGGAGCCCCCCTTGATTGATCGTGTAGTTTGGCCGTTGTTGAGTCTAGAAAAAACTATTTTTGGAGTCTAGTTATATCAGAGAGTAGGAATTCTTTTTACTCCTCAGCCCCTTCGTCGCTCTGGTGAGGAATCCTGGCGTAGGTGTTTTGAACTACCCCTCTTCCCCTTCAAATTTTTTCTTTAGGATCACGCGGTTATTTTTCGTTCGTTGTCCATCCTCTTTTGTCCGGCGCAATCCTCGTCAAGCTGATTCGAACCTCTCTCTCTTTGGAAGATCAATGCTCAGCTCTTTTCGATCGATGTTGTTTCCTTGTCCGAAGTTGTCCTTGTTTTTCCCACCCGCCCTCCCTTCTTCTTCTCGGAACCGGAGTCCGTAACCGAGTATCCATCCTACTCGTGCGAAGTCTTTGCTTTCTTTCCTCAATGATTCAACCGGTGTTTTCTCTTCAAGATATTCGTCGGTTCCCCCTTCCAAGTTGCCTTTGTTTTCCCGCCCTCCCACCCTCTCCTTCCCGGAGTCTGACTCTCTTTCGACCATCTATTTCATTCGTGCGGAGCCTCTTCAGTCTTTCGTCAATTATTTCAACTGGTGATTTCTCGTCTCGTTTCTCATTCTTCATCTCTTTTCTTTACGGTGGACTCAATTCAAGTTTTTTTTCGGGTGATTACATTATTTTCCTTGGATCAAGTGTTTTCCTTGCTCGTTTGCCTCTCGCCATTCAATCATTCCAGAGTTCGGAAGACATCTTAGGAGTTTCGTCTGTGTTCCAATTAATTTGAGGTTGTCACCTCATTCAAATATTTCAATTATTCCGGTGCACCATCTATCTGTTCAACAATCCTTTCCAACGGTGTTATCTCTTCAGTGGGCCCTAACCCACAGGTCTTTTCCCAGGATCTTACCTGACTCTTCTAATTTCCCCGGAGTTATTATCAATTCTTTTCAAGTGCGACGTAAGAATGGATTCCATCAGTCACAGGCCTTTCTCCAAGATTGCTTTCAAATTCTTTTCATCGTTGGCTCAACCTCTTCGCTTTTCATTCTCCCGGAGTACGTCAGTAATTTTGGTGGTGGTTCTCGTCATCATTTGAAGACCAAAGAAGAAGATTTCTGTTAAATCTTGTCCGTTCTCCCGAAGATTCATGTCGCTAGCTTGATGCTATCCGCTCAAATTGTTTCAAGTCATGCAAATTCTTTTCATCCATCCGGAGTATTTCAGGAGTTGCTTTCTCTCTTGATCATCCGGAGGTCATCTTTTCGGAAGATTTCTTCATTCTAAGTGTTCAGATTGGTTCTCCAATTATTCTATATCCGTGCCCTCTCGTTCGTCTCAATATTTTTCCGGTGCTTCGCTCAAGTGTTCTTTAATCAGCTCTAGCATATTTGTTCTTCTAATTCTTCCCGGTGATTCATTCTCTTTCGTCAGTCATTTCGAATTCTTACGGTGGTTCGTTCAAGATTCTTTTCCTTGTTTATCATATTAATTCATTCGTTCATTTCAATCCTACCGGTGATTCATGAAATCCTTCTCAAGTTTGTGATATGTCACTTCTCAATCCTTTTCAAGAAGAATAAGTAGTATGCAAATTCATTGCTTGTCATCAATTTAATTTGATGAAGGATAAGCATACAATAAATCTTATTCTTATCTCATCCAAGTGTTTAATCCCTCCCTTCAGAGTTTGTTCTTAATGAATAAATTCTAGTTCCAAGCGTTTTCATCTTTTCTTTTCCAGAGATCAATTTTCCTCGGCCATCTCGTCGGAACCTTCATCTAAAACATCGCAAGGCTCATCTTATTCTTTCATCCTTCATTCTATCTCATCATCCCTTTTGTTTACCGGAGTTCTTCATGGTGGTTCTTCATGATTTAATTCATTCTTCAAGAGTTCATCAAGTACCATTCCATCCTCTCAAGTTCGTTCTAATCCTCCCATTTTCAGCCGGAGTGCTGCCTAAATCCTTTCAGTCTTATCCGTTTCTTTTCTCATTCTAACCACTCCGGTTAGAACGAGTTGTTTCATAGTCTATCTGATTCTGTCAGCTTTCGATTCTCGTCATTCTCGTCATTCCTCTCTTCTTCTCGAGTGCTCTCGATTCTTTGTTTCCTCTCTTGAATTCTTGTTTCAACTCATCCCTTTTCCCTTCCGTCTCGGTCCTAAGATCTCAGGACAAGATCTCTTGTTAGTGGAGGAGTGTTGTAACGCTCCGGATTCGTTGCGCCAGGTGTCTGCCAGTTATTCGTCGTCTTTGCCATGTCATTTGCTTGCGTGTTGCACTTTGCCATGTCATCATATGCATTTCATATCATGTCATCATGTGCATTTCATTTTGCATACGTGTTCGTCTCATGCATCCGAGCCTTTTCCCCGTTGTCCGTTTTGCAATCCAGCACTCCTATGTTCCCCGGTGTCCCCTTTTGTCTTCTGTTGTGAGCGGGTATTAAACTTTCTCGGAATGGCCCGAGGTTTGTCAAGCGGCCTTGGTATAGCGCCGGTAGACCGCCTGTCAAGTTTCGTGCCATTTGGAGGTCGTTTGATACTCCAACGGTTAACCGGGTAACCACAAAGCCCTCTTTTGTTTGCATGCCAACACCCCTTCCAAAGTGGCCCAAAACCCATCTAAGTCTCTTCCATGCTCTCGGTCATTCGATCACGATCGCGTGGCCAAAAACCGCTCCTCATTTGGACTCTCCTAGCTCCCTCTACCTATAAAACTAGCCCCTCCCCCGAAATTCGCGGTCAAATCCTACCCTAACCCTAGCTTCTTCCTCCTCCAGCCGTCGGACGCGTCCGCACCGCGCCGGACACGTCCACCCTGCTCGCCCCGACGAATCCCGCGCCGACACGTCGCAATCCCCGCCGCCTCCGCCGTCCAGCCCGCGCGGCCCACGGCTGGCCCACGCGGCCCGCGCGCCTGCGCCGCCGCCCGAGCGCGCCCGCGCCTCCGCCCGTCGCCGCCGCCTCGCCGGAGCGCCCCCGCGTCGCCCGGATCTTGCTCCGCTGCCCGGACGCCGGCCGCCGCCTCGCCGGCGCCTCCCTGCGCCGCCCCTCCCCCCCGTGTCCCCGCCGCCGGCCTCCTCACCCGAGCCCGCGCCGGCCA
>NC_041393.1:727884572-727905597 GCF_002162155.2 Triticum dicoccoides | reverse complement strand
CCGCACCGCCGCCCCGGCGACCCTCGTCGACCTCGCCGTCCTCCTCCGCTCCGGCCGGCGCGCCACCTCGCCGGAGGAGCTCGCCGGAGCCGCCGCCCTCGCCGGATCTGGAGTTGGACCAGATCCACCAGGCCACCAACCAAACGCCTCCCCTCCGTCCCGGATCCCTCCATCCCGCATGGCTCCGTCCCGGTTTCCGGAGGTATAATTTCGCCTGTCCCAGATTTCTGTCATTAACATGCCATGTTCATCGCATCACATCTCTGCATCCGTAGCTCCGTTTTGTGCGTGTAATATGTCAAATTGTTCGTCTCAACGAGTACTTAATTTCATTCCATTGCATCATTTTCATTTGAGCTCATCTTGATGCCCGAAATGCTGTTGGAAGAGTGCATGTTTATGTTAATCTGCTGAAACTGTTATAACTTGCTCATTTATCATTTTTGCCACGATTGATGTGTGCATCCTATGAAGTTGATGTCTACATGTATGTTGATCTATGCCATGCCATCTTTCCAGGGGTGCCAACCATATATTTTTGTGAGTTGTGTGCTGAGTGTATCAAGCTAGCTAAGTAGGGTAGTTGCTGTTACTGTTTTCCTGACAGATTCTGTTATATTTTGTTGCTATATAAACATGTTGCTACTAATCATTCTATGCATAATCTGGAGATGTCCTATAAACATGTTTTGATCTACATGTCATGCTCTATCCATTCATGCCCTTGGTTGCATTTATAGACTACTGTAGATTGTTCATATCTTGCTCCAAAGTTGCTCGAAAATGTTGTTGTCAGCCTGTTGACATTAAGTTCAATGTTTCCATGATTGTTTGCTAGTGATCCATGCACCCTATGACCTTGCTCTTTCCATGCTTAGCTTCATAAACATGTCTTATTATTGTTGGTTGCCTTGCCATGTCATGTATTGCTCTGTGGTGAGTGATTCAAGCTCACCAACATGCCTACTTATTGTTGTTCCTGCCATGTATGAATCTGTAATATAACTTGCCATGTTTACATGGGTGCCATCATAATTTCTATGCCTTTTTGGCTCATGGTCAGTAAGGGACTGTTATTCTATGCATTTAGTAGTATCATGCCATGCCTTTGTTTGCCATGATATGTTCCTGTAACATGTTGTTTGATGCTCTAAACATTGCAATCTGATGTTATTTCTGCTAAAGTCTGAAACTATTATTATTTGCAATCTTAGCATGTGTTTTGGAGCATGTTCTAGTTGCTTCTGGAGATAGCTCAGTGTTCATGTTTTGTAGTGCTTTACCAGTACTTCATGCCCATGCCTTTTGTTATTATGTTGGGGTGCTGTAGCATATTGTTTTGATGCTTGCAAGATGCCTAGTTGCTGTTATGGACAGATTGTTGTTATGTCTTGTATAGAGTGTATGTGTTGCACCGTTGCTCCGTTTTGAGTGTGCTCTATATGAAACTTGCTTGATTTTGCATGTAGTTTCATATTATCATGTTGCATCCTTGTTTTGAGGTGTTTGCTTGATGTTTGTATGCATTTTGCATCAATGCCATGTTTAACTTGTTTTGCTCATATCTTCTAGGCCGTAGCTCCGAATCTAATGAACTTTATATGTAACTTGACTAGAATTTCGTGTAGATCATCTTGGTGCATCTTAACTTGCTGGTTAACAACTTTAACATAAGGTTTATTCAGTTCTGGACCAATTTCGAAATATGCATATGAGGACTTACCGGAATTGTTATATGTTGTTTCCGGCCTCATTTAAACTTGCCTTGAGGTGTTGTTCTTGTTTGCATCATCTCTTGCCATGAGTAGCCTCATCTAGTTTTGTCATGCATCATGCTTGTTGTGCATCATGTCTTGTCATGTGTGGTGTGTTTACTATGTTGTGTGCTTCTTCTCGATAGTTCCCGTTTCGTTGCGATCGTGAGGATGCGTTCGTCTACGTGTGGTTCGTCTTCGTGGCTTCATCTTCTTCATGGACTCGTTCTTCTTCCTTGCGGGATTTCAGGCAAGATGACCGCTACCCTGGATCTCACTACTATCATTGCCATGCTAGTTGTTTCGTTCTATCGCTATGCTGCGCTACCTATTACCTGTTTATCAAGCCATCTCATATTGCCATGAACCTCTAACCTTTGACACCTTTCCTATGCAAACCGTTGTTTTGCTATGTTACCGCTTTGCTCAGCCCCTCTTATAGCGTTGCTAGCTGCAGGTGAAGTTGAAGATTTCTCCATGGTGGACAGGGTTATGTTGGGATATCAAAATATCTCTTATATTATTAATGCATCTATATACTTGGTAAAGGGTGGAAGGCTCGGCCTTATGCCTGGTGTTTTGTTCCACTCTTGCCGCCCTAGTTTCCGTCATACCGGTGTTATGTTCCCGGATTTTGCGTTCCTAACGCGGTCGGGTGATTTATGGGACCCCCTGGCAGTTCGCTTTGAATAAAACTTGTCCAGCAAGGCCCAACCTTGGTTTTACCATTTGTCTCACCACCACCTATTTTTTCCCTTGGGAGTCGCTCTCTCGAGGGTCATCTTTATTTTAGCCCCCCCGGGCCAGTGCTTCTCTAAGTGCTGGTCTGAACCGAGTAGACTGCGGGGCCCCCTCGGGGAAACTCGAGGTCTGGTTTTACTCGTAGGATGTCTCATCCGGTGTTGCCCTGAGAACGAGATATGTGCAGCTCCTATCGGGATTGTCGGCGCATCGGGCGGCTTTGCTGGTCTTGTTTTACCATTGTCGAAATGTCTTGTAAACCGGGATTCTGAGACTGATCGGGTCTTCCTGGGAGAAGTTCTATTCCTTCGTTGATCACGAGAGCTTGTCATGGGCTAAGTTGGGACACCCCTGCAGGGTATAAACTTTCGAGAGCCGTGCCCACGGTTATGTGGCAAATGGGAATTTGTTAATGTTCGGTTGTAGATAACTTGACACCAGATCCGAATTAAAACGCATCAACCGCGTGTGTAGCCGTGATGGTCTCTTCTCGGCGGAGTCCGGGAAGTGAACACGGTTTCTGAGTTATGTTTGACGTAAGTAGGAGTTCAGGATCACCTCTTGATCATTGCTAGCTTCACGTCCGTTCCGCTTGTTTCTCTTCTTGCTCTCATTTGTGTATGTTAGCCACCATATTATGCTTAGTCGTTGCTGCAACCTCACCACTTTATCCCTTCCTTTCCCATTAAGCTTTGCTAGTCTTGATACCCATGGTAATGGGATTGCTGAGTCCTCGTGGCTCACAGATTACTACAACAACAGTTGCAGGTACAGTTTATGCGATGATCTTGACGCGAGCGCGATGTTTGCTTGTTTGGAGATCTTCTTCTGCTTCTTCTTCGATCAGGGGATAGGTTCCAGGTCGGCAGCCTGGGCTAGCAGGGTGGATGTCGTTTGAGCTTCTGTTTGTGTTTCATCCGTAGTCGGATGTTGATCTCATGTATATGTGATGTTGTATTCGTGTGGCATTGTATGCCTCTTGTATGTATCCCCTTCTATTATGTAATGTTGATGTAATGATATCCAACTTGCAAAAGCGTCTCAATATGCGGGTCTATCCTTGGTGGGACCTTTGAGTTCCTTTTGGATAGGGCCGCATATTGGGCGTGACATGTGGCAAGCAATTAATGAAGAAAGAGAGGCACGTGGTAACATAGCTACTTACTAGTAGTATGAGTAACATCACACATATCAAGGTAAGATAAGTCTATAACCTAACAAATAAAATGTTGCATGATATCATACATATGTTACTTTCTACTATAAAGGTAGTAACATCTAAGTTACTTCCCATTGTGGCTGAAGGTAGTAACATCACCGAAATGTTGCACGTGGAACGGACGCCGCCGGATGCATGGTCCACACATGTGCTCAAGGAGACGGGGGATGCTGCAAATACTCACCACCGAGCGAGCTGTCAAGCGGTAACCAACATTAGGGCCAATCATGATCGCACGATGCAACTTTAGACAGTTTTGTAGCCTCCTCGCAACAAAAACTTGGCCCAGACATGTTTAAAGCACCTCCAGGCATGACTGGATCAGAACGCTCGAATCGGCCATTTTTTCACAGCCAGGCCCGAGCGATGCAATTCAAGTGAGCGGCGGAGGCTGCACGTGAGGAGCCACACTCAAGAAATCGTGTTGTTTTCCTAAACGCCACCGTAACTACCTTCACCTCCCCTCACCTCTCTCTCTTTCTCTCTCTCTCTCGCACTGGCGTGTCGATCGTTAGATCTAGACGGCAAGCAGCGGGTTGAAGAACTAGACAGTGAGCACCGGCAATGCTCACTAGCTTCACCACCTCATTGGCAGGCGTTCGGACATGGCGATAAGCCCTCTGTCCTCACACTCGAGTTGGTCACACTCGATTTGGTCGTATTCGATTTGTGATTCGCGCAATAGGCATCCAATCCACCTCTCAGGTTCGATTTATACTTGATTTAGGCATATCCAATGGATTTCAGCGATTCGAACAAGATTGAGTACGAGAGGGGAGGGGTGTAAATTGAGTACATTTTATTTGTTAGCAGTAATCTTGAGTCAGTAGTACTTTACTCCAAGTAGTAGTCTGATTAAGGTGGCCGTGTGTGTCTAGGTTAACTGTAGGATTAGTTTTTTTTGAAATTAACTGTAGGATTAGTTTGCTCTTTTTCATTTGAGATCAAATATGAAGTAGCACTCTTACGACCATCTCTTTTAACGCGGTAAACTTGCTTGACTACCTCTTTCTTCTTCCTTGAGCTCCGGACCGATTCCTTATGATTAAAACGGTCTTTAACATGTGATTATTCAAATGTTGATCTTCTCGGAGCTGCATAATATTGGTGCGATGGTCTAAAATAAGATGGAGAATGTGCCCTTGTATCATACATGTCCCATGATGGATATGAATCTATATGAGCATAGGGAGGCATCCACGGCATTGGCATTGGCAGCCCAGAATAAGGATATAAATATGTTGCATTAAAATTCTCACTTTGCCAATACCGATCCTCATATTTGCGCCTTGGGGGTGATCTTGGTTTCTTTGCATGATTGGGATGATAAGCATTCTTCTCTTCACTCTTATTTTGATATTCATTCAATAGTTCAGCGAAGGTGATTTTTGATCTCTTACACTTGCGCTTATTTGGGCCTTTGTTTTTTTTATTTACTTCCATCGACCATTGGATTTGCTTGCTGCCCCCCAGTTCTTGGCGTCTCCATAGTAGATTTGATGGAATTCTCGCCCTCAAGATTATATTCATTATGCTCTTCAACAACTTCTTTACTTGAAAGCTTGATCCCATCACTTGCAGTTTTTACCTTCTCTTTAAATGGACCGGCTTGAAGCAGCCGATGCAAAAACTTTCTGCCATCGGGACCAATCAGAATAGACTGGTTATCTCTTGGTGTCTCAACAAATTTCAATCGTCCTTTACCACTGGACGATTTAACTATTTGACGAAACATGTCGCAATCCTCAAAATTGTGCTTGGGCGAACCATGCAACTTACAATACATTCGTCCCTGGATAGATGGTTCAACATGGTGATCAAGAATTCTAATATAATTATTTCTTAACAACAAATCAAATATTTGATCACACATGTTTGATTGAAGGTAATTTTTTTATTTTCTAGCCGATCTTGCTGTGTGAACGGCTTTGGAGATAAGCAAACGAATGGTTCAGATTTGGAATCTCCCATTCGGCTATGCATTGTGTTTTCCACTCTATCTCAGATGTCTTTGGATAAGATTTTATATTAGCATCGGTTTTCTCAAAAGAATTTAACCTTGGCTTTAAATTTCTGAAACGAAGATATTCAGAACATAAATGTCTCAGTTGAGACCAAGTGCAAGCCAAGTACGAAATAAGCAAAGCTACTCAACTAGATATGAACTTTAGATAAAGCAACGGGGAAAGCTTTGGCTGTAACAATAAGTCATTATCGGTCTTTATAAATGGCGCAATGGGTTGACCGACATGTTCCATAACAATTTTATTGCCAACAAGTAAATTACCCTTCTTCATTGGTCTTTCAAAATTACTTATGAGAATATTTCTTATAGATGCATCAATAATGAAGTTTTGCGACCAAATCTGAAAATAGGTAAATTACTCGCTATGCATACCTCTTCAAATACATTGGGAGAGCATGATGGTGGTGTGACTTGAACAATATCGGGCTTCGTCTTTGGATGACTCTCCAACGCCTTTTCATCATCTTTTTCTTTATTCCGTGCATCATTACCTTGAAGATCCTTATCAGCCAAACTTTGTTCGGCTACTTGCTCTTGTGCTTGAGGCTTGTCAATTTCTATGGCACGAAACTCATAGGGCAGGAAGTAGGTTCCCTTAACTTCAGATAAATCAAGCACGGTCATTTTGCTATGCTTGCCATGCCCTTTCTCCATAACGCTTGCCGCTTTGGGTTTGATGGACTCAGAATATAAACTACTTAGTTCGGTTTTTTCGACCGAAGCACCTTCGTGTTCTGAATCATCCTTCTTTTCACTGATTCTACCAATTGGCAATGCTTCTTTTATTTAAGCCAATTCTTTCTCTGTTTGTTTCTAGCGGCGAGCAGCAAAATTGGCTTTAAGTTTTTTCTCAATTTCAGCCCACTCCGGATATGATTGCCTCCCAATGCCATTAGATTCTTTCGGCAATGACACACGAGTGTTGCCGAAATTTTGCAATTGTGTAGGGGGTGTATAATATGATGTAGTACTAGTTGAAGGCATATGCTTTGTTGTAAAACCATATTTTTGCTCGCCAATTTTATCAATTGGCAAAGATTCATCTTCGTGCAAAACTCTAGCTTTTATTGCCACATAATCAGGAAATATCCCTTTTTCATGTTGTTCAAGGCAAAGAGCACTAATCCTCTTATTCTGGGCTAAACTCTTCAATGCAGCCACCACTACCTCATCTTCTACAATATTTGGCACAACCGCTCCTGTAAAATTTACATTTATTCGGCTATGACCAGAATGGTGTGAAGCTGAATTATGAACATCTACAGTTGCAAACGGTGCTGAAAATTTACTAACATGAGGTGTAGCATATGATGGTTGAGAGTAATTGGCCGGATAGCTAGTAGTAGCATGGCCAGTTCTCCCATCCATCGGCAAGATTGGATTCACATATTGCAAATTAGTTGCTGATGAATAAAAAGATAAAACACATTCTTGTATGCTATTGGAAATTTTAACATGAGGTGTTTCAAATTGATTAACCAAACCCATCATGTTGTTCATCGGCATATGGATTTGTGGGGTTGCCAATGCATGAGAGTTTGGATGCATATGTTTTGCGTTGCTAAAATCATAAGAATTTGAAGCATGAAGATTGTTTTGCATCAACCCTTGCGCATAATTAGATGCATGATTCATAAAACTAGGGCCAGCCGACACATTATGCTCATTAAGCGATCCAACAACAACATATGAATTATTTGCATCTACAAAGGGGAATTGGGTATTCATATTACCTTTGTAGATCACAACTTCTTGATGACAATCTCTTCGTAGCAAGAACGGGCTGAACACCGTTCAAAGCTTCGGTCCCCAGCGGAGTCGCCAAAAAGTGTGTTTGCACACGAACACGTCACCATGTATCTCCAACGTCGAGGGTGATGCACCGCAGCTCACGTCAAAGGAGACCCACCGAAAATGCGGTACGCAAGACAATTCGACGGGCGCTTTTGATGACCCGAAACCCCACACGCCCGGGAGGGACCCCGTCAGGGCGCGCAGCGGCTATGGGCTGCCCTAGGTCGACCTGATCGCCCCTAGGGCCTCTAGGTTCGCCGCCCTACAACAAGAAGAACAGACGAAGAACAAGGAAGAAGGAAAAGTTAAGGTAAAAAGTGTAGATAGATTTGTTCGATTATGTGTTGTTATTCAATCAGCCGTCACCTCTTACATATATATGAGGCGGCTGGACTTTTCGTACAAGAAAAGGACTCAAATCCCGTCCAAAACATCAAAAGATAACCTAACTCGGACTACGAGGGCCGAAAGTTCCGGTCAGCCCGGAACTTCCGGGCTAAAATTACATCAAGTAGCCCTCTTGCACATCTCCTGTAGGTCGCATATGGCTTCGGATCGCAATGGTCACAAAAGCAAAGTTGTAGATCTTGCAATAGAGAAAAACTCTTAAGTTGATCACCTTTTCATCCGAGGTCATCTTGAGGTTGGATTCGGGCCCGCAAATCCGCAAATAATATTGAAATTCCAGTTTTCGGGGCGCACCGCGTGCAAAGTTTCTGTTTAGCCCGGAACCTCCCCGGAAGTTTTGCCCGGAACTTCCGGGGCAAACTTATGCGGTACACCGTTTTAGCTCTAACTTTTGCATGTAAACTCTGATTTAGACGTTCTTTATATCAAAATCGATTGTTTCAACGAGATGAAGATAATCCGTGTAGAGACTTTTCTCATATGAGACCATCTTGGAGACTTAAATGGCCGAACAACACTCTGAATACAAAATCTTAATACTTTGAGCATAGTTTCGGCCCTCGAGATGAGATCGAATGGCGATGGCCCAAACTTCAAAGATGTTTATGTCGACAATATGGAACTTTTTCATGTATACCACTTCTCCATTTGAGGCCATCTTAATTAAGTTCTTCACCGTGCCAAAATCTGGTGTCAAAATATGAGCTCCTGCTGCTGAGTCAGCCACCAGCGGCTTCTCCTAGTGCCCACGTTGTTGCTTTCGAGCCACCGACGTGCTCCGATTGCCGCTCTGACACCTCTCCTCTTCCCCAACAAAGGCGAAAAGGGACTCTCGGTCATTAATAATTCAACCAACTTCCACCTATTTTACGCAACCTCCCCCTTTATTAGGTTGGTACCTGAATTTTTGGTCATGTCTAGACCCGATCCCTTGTTCAAAAATTCTGACTGCCCCACTAAACGTAGGATAGATTTTCCGTTCTTCTCCGAGGTCCCAGCGGAGCTAAGCTTGCTCCTCCATGTGACGATGATAGATCGATGCTGGATGCGACACATTCTATTATCGTGTAGACTTTCAAGGACATATTTTTGTGTTTGTGGTTCTCTAAACCCGGTGCCGATCATCTGAATGTGAAAGCTACGTACGTTTGTGCAATGATCCGCCATCACCTCCCATTTTTCTGCCCTGGACTTGCTTGTCACGACCAAGGACTGTTTTTGTTCCGCATCTACAATTTTAGGACGAATACACCTCTG
This sequence comes from Triticum dicoccoides, assembly GCF_002162155.2. NCBI lineage: Eukaryota > Viridiplantae > Streptophyta > Magnoliopsida > Poales > Poaceae > Triticum > Triticum dicoccoides. The sequence continues at coordinate 727,896,398 of NC_041393.1, read as the reverse complement.
ACTTTTACCTCTTCAATTCATTCGCAAAAAAGACTTTTACTTATTTTTCTACGATATGCATTATAAAATTGCTGATGATCGCTACTTCTCTGAAAGCAAACCTCTGATTTTTATGCGCCATTTGTTCAGCTAGATTCTAATATAACCCACCTGATTATTCGTCTGTATCCTTCAATCTCTTAGTTCAGTCAAGCTGCTAAAATTATGAAAAATAATGTAGCGAGTACCCTAAGGGTCACCAATCTTTATCTTGACCTGTAACGAACAAACATAGCTATCCGGGCGATACAAACTTTAATACCCATGACCCATTTAACGCATGATACAACATGATAGTACCGACATAATTTAATAATATAAATGTTATTAGTTGTGTTGTCATCCAGAATAAATAAACATAGTTGCAACATGATAGTCAAAACATAATTTAAGTACATATTCTTTATAACGGTAATTTGATAAAAAGAGAACTTAAAAAATAGGCATATGTAGAAACATTATATTCAATTTCAACATAAAATAAATTTGGAAAACCTGATCGGGTCGAGTAAAACTTATTATTTTGTGACATAAAAAATATAGAAATATTATTGTGAATATCCAAATAGTGCTAGACTCCATCAAATTATTTTCATTAGTATAGTCTAAGATAATTTGTATTTCAATTATGATAATTTTTCAAAGTATTAATTACGATATAGTCTAAGATTAAATAAACTCCATGAAACTATTTAGATCAATAAAAGCAAAATTTTAAATTATTAAAACATATATTACTAATGATTTTTTTGTAGTACTGTCTTACCTGCTAAATTATGTGCAACATTGAGCTTCTAAATTGAATTTTTGGCATCATTCAACACAACAGAAATTCATATACAGATGAAGAGATAGATTAAAATCTTGAAAATAGATCAATGATGTTTCCTCTGCTATTTGTACTGAAATTATTTATCATATTTATACTAAACTTTCCTATTCCGCAGCTAATTTTCTTTTCCTTAAATTGTGGTTTTTCTGATTGGTAAAATTTACTTATATATTATACTATAATACTAATTTTAAGTATAACTGGATACATTAAGAATATACAAGCATGTTAATGTATTTTATAATAATAAATTGATACCATCATAGTATGTATTGTTAAAAAACTTTAGTGCTAAGGAACTTGCAGCATTTGGGCAAACAGATATTATTTTGTTTGGATATTTGCTATTTTTTTCTTAAAATGGATTTTATTAAAGATCTTAGAAAAATAATATCATCACAACAATACATACATAAAGTTACACTAGTGTGTTTGTAAATTATCTTTTCCCCATGTATCATTAAATATCTCTATAATTTGTTGAGCTTGTTTTTTATATAGTGTATTAATCAAGTAACTTGGTAGATATTCTTGATGTCAAGACTATCAAGTTTGGATGTGACTAAAAAGATGATTCTAGGGCTTGCACAATGTCTAACATGCATGAGTTATTCTGAACCGCTGCCTTACAAAGGTCGGAAATAGGGAGCCTCATCGGACACAACCCAATTTAACCGTCGGTGATAGATCCTCCGATCACACCTAGTCAAACGGAGCAAGCCATGTGAGATGTGCTGAGCGTCCCAATATTCCTAAAGAAAACATTTACGTTAATACGGTGCACCACACACGTATGCATTCCAAGAGACGCCAGGGCTCTCAGCTCATGTTGCACAATACTAATGCGAGATCTCGCCCCGGCGTCCTTCCCCTGCCATGGCCTTGCTTGGTGGCGGCGCGGCCCTCGGCAGGTGTGAGGGCGTGGGGGTGGCGCGGGCTGCTGTCGTTGGAGCCTAGAGGCTTTGATCCGCGCTTATGGCGGCCGGTCTTGGGTGGGTGTCTCGATCTTCGCCGGTTGCCAGATCCACCAGCTTCGGCGGGCTGCCTCCGATCTGATGGAGTCCGTGGGCATGGCCCTTGTCGTGTTGGTAGCCGTTGTGGTTGCTTATATGGGATGCCCAGGAGGCCATATCTAGGGTTTGTCTTCGTACATGTGAAAGGTGGCGGCTTTGGGTGTTGAGGGTGGCGGAGCTGCGCCAGTGCAGCAACAGGGGTGGCATGCTACGTGCCTGCGGTCCATCACCATGTGTGTGGTGGGTGAGGATAGATCTCTTTGGTTTCCAGAGCGGCGGCTCCGAACGGTGGGCACGGCGGCACCTTTCTGGCGGGTGTCGCTGTGTGGGTGCTTGTGTGTTGCCTCGGCCGTGTGGGCGGTGAGGTGCCTCATTCTGGGGGCGTCCATCATGCGGGTTAGGTATTCGTTGCCACGCGGCCTGTTTTTGGGCGTTGTTTGCAACTTTCCTTAGTCGGCCATGGCTATTGGATCCGGGTGGTGGGGTTTGAGTCCCAAGCGAAAGCTATGCCCGACTATGTTGGTGCCGGTGATATCGACACCGTTGTTTGCCGTTTTCCTCCTTGGAGGCGTCATCGCGGGTGACCCCATTCACCATGGTCTCTTGGTGAAAACACCATTGGTCTGGCTGGTTCCAGACCAGACGATGGCGGCGTTGTGGCGTCGTGTCCTCCTTGGAGGCTCCGTCTTGTGAGCAGGGTCCTAGGTTGCTAGTTGCTGGGAGTTTTGTGAACAACAACTTCTTCTTGTCGTGTGTCGAGTCCTTGCCTCGACGGTGGTGCTCTCGTGTAGAGCTAGGTTGAACGAGGCGGTTGTGCAAGAAGACCTCCCTTGGTGTCCTGCTCCTTGCTCCTGGTGAGGGAATTATGCCCTAGAGGCAATAATAAAGTTATTATTTATTTCCTTATATCATGATAAATGTTTATTATTCATGCTAGAATTGTATTAACCGGAAACATAATACATGTGTGAATATATAGACAAACAGAGTGTCACTAGTATGCCTCTACTTGACTAGATTGTTAATCAAAGATGGTTATGTTTCCTAACCATGGACAAAGAGTTGTTATTTGATTAATGGGATCACATCATTAGTTGAATGATCTGATTGACATGACCCATTCCGTTAGCTTAGCACCCGATCATTTAGTATGTTGCTATTGCTTTCTTCATGACTTATACATGTTCCTATGACTATGAGATTATGCAACTCCCGTTTACCGGAGGAAGACTTTGTGTGATACCAAACGTCACAACGTAACTGGGTGATTATAAAGGTGCTCTACAGGTGTCTCCAAAGGTACTTGTTGGGTTGGCGTATTTCGAGATTAGGATTTGTCACTCCGAATGTCGGAGAGGTATCTCTGGGCCCTCTCGGTAATGCACATCACTTAAGCCTTGCAAGCATTGCAACTAATGAGTTAGTTGCGAGATGATGTATTACGAAACGAGTAAAGAGACTTGCCGGTAACGAGATTGAACTAGGTATTGGATACCGATGATCGAATCTCGGGCAAGTAACATACCGATGACAAAGGGAACAACGTATCTTGTTATGCGGTCTGACCGATAAAGATCTTCGTAGAATATGTAGGAACCAATATGGGCATCCAGGTCCCGCTATTGGTTATTGACCGGAGACGTGTCTCGGTCATGTCTACATTGTTCTCGAACCGTAGGGTCCGCACGCTTAAGGTTTCGATGACAGTTATATTATGAGTTTATGAATTTTGATGTACCGAAGGAGTTCGGAGTCCCGGATGAGATTGGGGACATGACGAGGAGTCTCGAAATGGTCGAGACGTAAAGATCGATATATTGGACGACTATATTCGGAGTTCGGAAAGGTTCCGAGTCATTCGGGTATTTATCGGAGTACCGGAGAGTTATGGGAATTCGACGGGGAGAAGTATTGGGCCTTATTGGGCCATACGGGAAAGAGAGAGGGGCTGCCTAGGGCAGGCCGCGCCCCCCCCCCCCCCATGGCCTAGTCCGAATTGGACTAGGGGGAGGGGCCGCACCCCCTCCTTCCTTCCCTTCTCTCTTCCCCTTCCTTGTCTCCTACTCCTACTACTTGGAAGGTCTCCTAGTTGGACTAGGAAAGGGGGAATCCTACTCCCGGTGGGAGTAGGACTCCCCTAGGGCGCGCCATAGAGAGGCCCGGCCCTCCCCTCCTCCACTCCTTTATATACAGGGGCAGGGGCACCCCATAGACACACAAGTTGATCTTCGTGATCGTTCCTTAGCCGTGTGCGGTGCCCCCCTCCACGATATTACACCTCGGTTATATTGTAGCGGTGCTTAGGCGAAGCCCTGCGACAGTTGAACATCAAGATCGTCACCACGCCGTCGTGCTGACGGAACTCCTCCCCGAACCTCTGCTGGATCGGAGCCCGGGGTGCGTCAACGAGCTGTACGTGTGTCAAGAACTCGGAGGTGTCGGAGTAACGGTGCTTGGATCGGTTGGACCGGGAAGACGTACGACTACTTCCTCTACGTTGCATCAACGCTTCCGCTTCGGTCTACGAGGGTACGTAGACAACACTCTCCCCTCTCGTTGCTATGCATCACCATGATCTGGCGTGTGCGTAGGAAATTTTTTGAAATTACTACGTTCCACAACAGTGGCATCCGAGTCCAGGTTTTATGGTTTGATGTTATATGCACGAGTAGAACACAAGTGAGTTGTGGGCGATATAAGTCATACTGCTTACCAGCATGTCATACTTTGGTTCGGCGGTATTGTTGGGTGAAGCGGCCCGGACCGACATTACGCGTACGCTTACGCGAGACTGGTTCTACCGGCGTGCTTTGCACACAGGTGGCTGGCGGGTGTCAGTTTCTCCAACTTTAGTTGAACCGAGTGTGGCTACGCCCGGTCCTTGCGAAGGTTAAAACAGCACCAACTTGACAAACTATCATTGTGGTTTTGATGCGTAGGTGAGATTGGTTCTTGCTTAAGCCCGTAGCAGCCACGTAAAACTTGCAACAACAAAGTAGAGGACATCTAACTTGTTTTTGCAGGGCATGTTGTGATGTGATATGGTCAAGACGTGATTAGATATAAGTTGTTGTATGAGATGATCATGTTTTGTTGAAGTTATCGGCAACTGGCAGAAGCCCTATGGATGTCTCTTTGTTGCATAAGATGCAAGTGCCAAATAATTGCTTTACTTTATCGCTATACGATAGCAATAGTTGCAAGAGCAATAGTTGATGAGACAACCATGTGATGACACATTGATATAGATCAAGATGATGAAGATCATGGTGTCGTGCCGGTGACGATAGAGATCATGACAGTACTTTAGAGATGGAGATCAAAGGCGCAAGATGATCATGGCCATATCATGTCACATATATTGATTGCGTGTGATGTTTATCTTTTATGCATCTTATCTTGCTTTGATTGACGGTAGCATTTTAAGATGATCTCTCACTAAAAATTATCAAGAAGTGTTCTCCCTGAGTATGCACCGTTGCCAAAGTTCGTCGTGCCCAGACACCACGTGATGATCGGGTGTGATAAGCTCTACATCCATCTACAACGGGTGCAAGCCAGTTTTGCACACGCGGAATACTCAGGTTAAACTTGACGAGCCTAGCATATGCAGATATGGCCTCGGAGCACGGAGACCGAAAGGTCGAGCGTGAATCATATAGTAGATATGATCAACATAGTGATGTTCACCATTGAAAACTACTCCATCTCACGTGATGATCGGTTATGGTTTAGTTGATTTGGATCACGTGATCACTTAGATGACTAGAGAGATGTCTGTCTAAGTGGGAGTTCTTAAGTAATATGATTAATTGAACTTAAATTTATCATGAACTTAGTCCTGGTAGTATTTTGCAAATTATGTTGTAAGATCAATAGCTTGCATTGTTGCTTTCATATGTTTATTTTGATATGTTCCTAGAGAAAATTGTGTTAAAAAATGTTAGTAGCAATGATGCGGATTGGATCCGCAATCTGAGGTTTATCCTCATTGCTGCATAGAAGAATTGTGTCCTTAATGCACCGCTAGGTGACAGACCTATTGCAGGAGCAGATACAGACGTTATGAACGTTTGGCTAGCTCAATATGTTGACTACTTGATAGTTTTGTGCACCATGCTTTATGGCTTAGAATCGGGACTTCAAAGATGTTTTAAACATCATGGACCATATGAGATGTTCCAGGAATTGAAGTTAATATTTCAAGCAAATACCCGAGTTGAGAGATATGAAGTCTCCAACAAGTTCTATAGCTAAAAGATGGAGGAGAATCGCTCAACTAGTGAGCACGTGCTCACATTGTCTGGATACTTCAATCGCTTGAATCAAGTGGGAGTTAATCTTCCAGATAAGATAGTGATTGACAGAGTTCTCTAGTCACCATCACCAAGTTAGTAGAACTTTGTGATGAACTATAGTATGCAAGGGATGACGAAAACGATTCCCGAGCTCTTCGTGATGTTGAAATCGACGAAGGTAGAAATCAAGAAAGAGCATCAAGTGTTGATGGTTGACAAGATCACTAGTTTCAAGAAAAGGGCAAAGGGAAAGAAAGGGGAACTTCAAGTGGAAAGACAAGCAAGTTGTCACTCCCGTGAAGAAGACCAAAGCTGGACCAAAGCCTGAAACTGAGTGCTTACACTGCAAAGGGAATGGTCACTGGAAGCGGAAATGCCCTGAATATTTGGTGGATAAGAAGGATGTCAAAGTGAACAAGGGTATATTTGATATACAGATTATTGATGTGTGCCTTACTAGTGTTTATAGTAGCCCCTGAGTATTTGATACTTGTTCGGTTGCTAAGATTATAACTCGAAACAGGAGTTACAGAATAAATAGAGACTAGTTGAAGGGGAAGTGACGATGAGTGTTGGAAGTAGTTCCAAGATTGATATGATCATCATCGCACACTCCCTATACTTTAGGGATTAGTGTTAAACCTAAATAAATGTTATTTGGCGTTTGCGTTGAGCATGAATATGATTTGATCATGTTTATTGCAATACGGTTATTCATTTAAAATCAGAGAATAATTGTTGTTCTGTTTACATGAATAAAACCTTCAATGGTCATACACCCAATGAAAATAGTTTGTTGGATCTCGATCGTATTGATACACATATTCATAATATTGATGCCAAAAGATGCAAAATTAATAATGATAGTGCAACTTATTTGTGGCACTGCCGTTTGGGTCATATCGGTGTAAAGCGCATGAAGAAACTCCATAAAGATGGATTTTCAGAATCACTTGGTTATGAATCATTTGATGCTTGCGAACCGTGCCTTTTGTGTATGATGACTAAAACTCCATTCTCCGGAACAATGGAACAAGCTACTGACTTATTGGAAATAATACATACCGATGTATGCGATCCAATGAGTGTTGATGCTTGTGGCAAGTATCGTTATTTTCTGACCTTCACAAGATGATTTGAGCAGATATGGGTATATCTACTTGATGAAACATAAGTCTGAAATAGTTGAAAGGTTCAAAGAATTTCAGAGTGAAGTGGAAAAATCATCGTAACAAGAAAATAAAGTTTCTGCGATCTGATCGAGGAGACGAATATTTGAGTTACGAGTTTGGTCTTCAATTAAAACAATGTGGAATAGTTTCACAGCTCACGCCACCTGGAACACCACAATGTTATGGTGTGTCCAAACATCGTAACCACACTTTATTGGATATAGTGCGATCTAAGATGGCTCTTACTGATTTACCACTATTGTTTTTTGGGTTATGCATTAGAGACAGCTGCATTCACGTTAAAAGGGCACCATCTAAATCCGTTGAGACGACACCATATGAACTGTGGTTTAGCAAGAAACCCAAGTTGTCGTTTCTTAAAGTTTGGGGCTGCGATGCTTATGTGAAAAAGTTTCATCCTGATAAGCTCGAACCCAAATCGGAGAAGTGTGTCTTCATAGAATACCCAAAGGAAATTGTTGGGTACACCTTCTATCACAGATCCGAAGGCAAGATATTCGTTGCTAAGAATGGATCCTTTCTAGAGAAGGAGTTTCTCTTGAAAGAAGTGAGTGGGAGGAAAGTAGAACTTGATAAGGTAATTGTACCTTCTCCCTTATTGGAAAGTAGTTCATCACAGAAATCTGTTCCTGTGACTACTACACTAATTAGTGAGGAAGCTAATGATGATGATCATGTAACTTCAGATCAAGTTACTACCGAACCTCGTAGGTCAACCAGTGTGAGATCCGCACCAGAGTGGTACGGTAATCCCATTCTGGAGGTCATGTTACTTGACCATGACGAACCTACGAACTATGAGGAAGCAATGATGAGCCCAGATTCCGCGAAATGGCTTGAGGCCATAAAATCTGAGATATGATCCATGTATGAGAACAAAGTATGGACTTTGATAGACTTGCTCGATGATCAGCAAGCCATGTTAATTAAATGGATTTTTAAGAGGAAGACGGACGCTGATAGTATTGTTACTATCTACAAAGCTAGAATTGTCGCAAAAGGTTTTCGACAAGTTCAAAGTGTTGAATACGATGAAATTTTCTCACTCGTAGCGATGCTTAAGTCTGTCCAAATCATGTTAGCAATTGCCGCATTTTTATGAAATCTGGCAAATGGATAAACAAAACTACATTCCTTAATGGATTTAAAGAAGAGTTGTATATGATGCAACCAGAAGATTTTGTCAATCCTAAAGGTGCTGACAAAATACGCAAGCTCCAGCGATCCATCTATGGACTGGTGCAAGCATCTCGGAGTTGGAATATACGCTTTGATAAGTTGATCAAAGCATATAGTTTTATACAGACTTGCGGTGAAGCCTGTATTTACTAGAAAGTGAGTGGGAGCACTACAGCATTTCTGATAAGTATATGTGAATGACATATTGTATATTGGAAATAATGTAGAATTATTCTGCAAAGCATAAAGGAGTGTTTGAAAGGAGTTTTTCAAAGAAAGACCTCGGTAAATCTGCTTACATATTGAGCATCAAGATCTATAGAGATAGATCAAGACGCTTGATAAGTTTTTTCAATGAGTACATCCCTTGACAAGATTTTGAAGTAGTTCAAAATGGAACAGTCAAAGAAATAGTTCTTGCCTGTGTTACAAGGTGTGAAATTGAGTAAGACTCAAAACCCGACAACGGCAGAAGATAGAAAGAGAATGAAAGTCATTCCCTATGCCTTGGCCATAGGTTTTATAAAGTATGCCATGGTGTGTACCAGATCTATTGTATACCCTACACTGAGTTTGGCAAGGGAGTACAATAGTGATCTAGGAGTAGATCACTGGACAGCGGTCAAAATTATCCTTAGTGGAATAAGGATATGTTTCTCGATTATGGAAGTGACAAAAAGGTTCATCGTAAAGGGTTACGTCGATGCAAGTTTTGACACCGATCTGGATGACTCTAAGTCTCGATCTAGATACATATTGAAAGTGGGAGCAATTAGCTAGAGTAGCTCCGTGCAGAGCATTGTAGACATAAGAAAATTGCAAAATACATAACGGATCTGAATGTGAAAGACCCGTTGACTAAGATTCTCTCACAAGCAAAACATGATCACACCTTAGTACTCTTTGGATGTTAATCACATAGCGATGTGAACTAGATTACTGAATCTAGTAAACCCTTTGGGTGTTGGTCACATGGCGATGTGAACTATGGGTGTTAATCACATGATGATGTGAACTATCGATGTTAATCACATGGTGATGTGATCTAGATTATTGACTCTAGTGCAAGTGGGAGACTGAGGGAAATATGCCCTAGAGGCAATAATAAAGTTATTATTTATTTCCTTATATCATGATAAATATTTATTATTCATGCTAGAATTGTATTAACCGGAAACATAATACATGTGTGAATATATAGACAAACAGAGTGTCACTAGTATGCCTCTACTTGACTAGCTTGTTAATCAAAGATGGTTATGTTTCCTAACCATGGACAAAGAGTTGTTATTTGATTAACGGGATCACATCATTAGTTGAATGATCTGATTGACATGACCCATTCCGTTAGCTTAGCACCCGATCATTTAGTATGTTGCTATTGCTTTCTTCATGACTTATACATGTTCCTATGACTATGAGATTATGCAACTCCCGTTTACCGGAGGAACACTTTGTGTGCTACCAAACGTCACAACGTAACTAGGTGATTATAAAGGTGCTCTACAGGTGTCTCCAAAGGTACTTGTTGGGTTGGCGTATTTCGACATAGGATTTGTCACTCCGAATGTCGGAGAGGTATCTCTGGGCCCTCTCGGTAATGCACATCACTTAAGCCTTGCAAGCATTGCAACTAATGAGTTAGTTGCGAGATGATGTATTACGAAACGAGTAAAGAGACTTGCCGGTAACGAGATTGAACTAGGTATTGGATACCGACGATCGAATCTCAGGCAAGTAACATACCGATGACAAAGGGAACAACGTATGTTGTTATGCGGTCTGACCGATAAAGATCTTCGTAGAATATGTAGGAACCAATATGGGCATCCAGGTCCCACTATTGGTTATTGACCGGAGACGTGTCTCGGTCATGTCTACATTGTTCTCGAACCGTAGGGTCCGCACGCTTAAGGTTTCGATGACAGTTATATTATGAGTTTATGAATTTTGATGTACCGAAGGAGTTCGGAGTCCCGGATGAGATAGGGGACATGACGAGGAGTCTCGAAATGGTCGAGACGTAAAGATCGATTTATTGGACGACTATATTCGGAGTTCGGAAAGGTTCCGAGTCATTCGGGTACTTATCGGAGTACCGGAGAGTTACGGGAATTCGCCGGGGAGAAGTATTGGGCCTTATTGGGCCATACGGGAAAGAGAGAGGGGCTGCCTAGGGCAGGCCGCGCGCCCCCCATGGCCTAGTCCGAATTGGACTAGGGGGAGGGGCCGCACCCCCTCCTTCCTTCCCTTCTCTCTTCCCCTTCCTTGTCTCCTACTCCTACTACTTGGAAGGTCTCCTAGTTGGACTAGGAAAGGGGGAATCCTACTCCCGGTGGGAGTAGGACTCCCCTAGGGCGCGCCATAGAGAGGGCCGGCCCTCCCCTCCTCCACTCCTTTATATACGGGGGCAGGGGGCACCCCATAGACACACAAGTTGATCTTCGTGATCGTTCCTTAGCCGTGTGCGGTGCCCCCCTCCACGATATTACACCTCGGTTATATTATAGCGGTGCTTAGGCGAAGCCTGCGATAGTTGAACATCAAGATCGTCACCACGCCATCGTGCTGACGGAACTCCTCCCCGAACCTCTGCTGGATCGGAGCCCGGGGTGCGTCATCGAGTTGTACGTGTGTCAAGAACTCGGAGGTGCCGGAGTAACGGTGCTTGGATCGGTTGGACCGGGAAGACGTACGACTACTTCCTCTAGTTGCGTCAACGCTTCCGCTTCGGTCTACGAGGGTACGTAGACAACACTCTCCCCTCTCGTTGCTATGCATCACCATGATCTTGCGTGTGCGTAGGAAATTTTTTGAAATTACTACGTTCCCCAACACCTGGTTCCCATCCGTGTTCTAGGGTGGTGACACTAGTAGAAAAACGACCTTATGTTCACCTCATTAGTCCCGGTTCAATTACGGACAGGCACTAATGTGACCATTAGTGCCGGTTCCAATGGCTAGGCGGGCGGCACTCATTAGTCTCGTTTCATGTTGAACCTCTAGTACCGGTTCGTGCCATGAACCGGGACTAAAGAGGTGGCGGCAGGCTGGGGCCCCACTAACACCTTTAGTCCCGGTTCGTGGAACGAACCGGGACTAGAGATGCACCTTTAGTCCCAGTTCCTATATAAACCCTTTGTCGAGCTCGAGGCCATTTCTCTTTGTTTTCCTCTTTCATTCATTCCTCTCCTCTGTTCATCCCCATTGCTCGAGCTCATCCTTCTTTTTTGCCAAAATTTATCAAGATTTGAAGGCCCCCCATCCATCCA
>NC_041393.1:727871964-727883989 GCF_002162155.2 Triticum dicoccoides | reverse complement strand
GTTCCAATGGCTAGGCGGGCGGCACTCATTAGTCTCGTTTCATGTTGAACCTCTAGTACCGGTTCGTGCCATGAACCGGGACTAAAGAGGTGGCGGCAGGCTGGGGCCCCACTAACACCTTTAGTCCCAGTTCCTATATAAACCCTTTGTCGAGCTCGAGGCCATTTCTCTTTGTTTTCCTCTTTCATTCATTCCTCTCCTCTGTTCATCCCCATTGCTCGAGCTCATCCTTCTTTTTTGCCAAAATTTATCAAGATTTGAAGGCCCCCCATCCATCCAAGTGATCACAAAAGGTTAGCAACTATGTCCTTTCATCTCTCATTGCTATATTAGCTCTTCGAATGCTCTATAAGTATAGTGATTTGTGAGTTTTAGTCTGGGAGTAATTATATGTGGTAGTTTTTTTTTGATTTATATGCAATTTGAGCTCAAATTAACTCTTAGTTTGCATATGTGTAGGTGTGGTTTACTTGGTGCCTTCCCATCCCCATCCTAACCAACAGGGATCGTCTGCACCGTCCCGTTGCCGACACCACATTGGTGAGCCTCTTGTTCTTATCTTTTTTATATAAAAAAATCATGTTTGTGTGATTTAGATATATAGTACTTGTATACTTTTTTTACCCGTATACGTTGTTTGTTATGCATAGCGCCATGGTTTTGATATCCGTCCCCGTCGGCCCTCGTCCGGTTTATGATTCGGATGTGGTATATTCTCTTTTATAACTATTTGTTGCATTTCGTGTTTATGACAAGTTATGCCCATCAAGTTGACATAGATATTTTTATCTATGAGGTATGTGAACCGGAAATTCCAACCGACCCTCTTGTCGAGAGGTTAAATTTAGTTGAAAACGAAAATGAGTATTGAAACAAAAACTGAAAAAAATTGAAGAAGAGAAGATGAAACTGAAGTTGTATATTGCCGATGTCGTCGATGATCATAAGATCAATATGGAGAAAATGCGCTTGAAGATTAGAAAGATTAGAAAATATGCCATTGATAGCGAGGCTTGGTATCATTATGCTGCTTTAGCTAGAGAGTTTGTATGTTATTTTATGAGAATAAGTGTGTATGAATTTGTATTAATTTGGTTTTTTCGGTGCTGTGTAATGAACATGAGCCGGCAATGGATGTACGATGACCGATGCTCTCCCCAGTTTGTTAATGGTGTGCGTACTTTTCTGCTTGCGGCTGAGGCAAAGAAGCGGGCGGATGATTTTATGTATTGTCCATGTGCTGGCTGTAAGAATTATCGGAATTACTCAAAGTCAAAAACCATTCACGTCCACCTGTTTGAGTCCGGTTTCATGCCCCACATAATGTTTGGACCAAGCACAGAAAAAGAGGGGTGATGATAGAAGACGATGAAGAAGAAGAAGAGGGCGACGATAGCTATCCTGGCCATGGGTTCCCCGAATACGATGGTACAACAATAGGGGAAGAAACTGAGCCGACAATGCGGGAAGAAGATGAGCCAACAATGTGGGAAGAAGCTGAAGAAGAGGCATCAGATGAGCCCGCTGATGATCTTGATCGGGCCATTGCCGATGCAAAGAGAAACTGCACAAGTGAAAAGGAGAGGCTAAAGTTGCAGTGCATGTTAGAGGATCACGAAAAATCATTGTACCCAAATTGCGAAGCTGACAAGAAAAGGTTGGGCATTACACTGGAATTGCTGCAATGGAAGGTCGAGAATGGTGTATCTGACAAGGGATTTGGAAAATTGCTGATAATATTAAAGAAGATGATTCCAAAGGACAACGAATTGCCCGAGGGTACGTACAAAGCAAGGAAGGTTGTCTACCCTCTAGGATTAGAGGTGGAGAAGATACATCCATGCCCTAATGACTGCATCCTCTACCGCAGTGAGTACGAGGATTTGAATGCATATCCGGTATGCGGTGCATTGCGCTATAAGATCAGCCGCGATGACCCTGGTGATGTCGAGGGCGAGTGCCCCAGGAAGAAGACTCCTGCCAAGGTGATGTGGTGTGCTCCTATAATACCACGGTTGAAACGTTTGTTCCAAAACAAAGAGCATTCCAAGTTGATGCGATGGCACAAAGAAGACCGTAAGAAAGATGAGAAGTTGAGAGTACCCGCTGAAGGGTCGCAGTGGAGAAAAATCGGGAGGAAGTGGAGGGACTTTGCAGATGACTCAAGGAACATATGGTTTGGTCTAAGCGCATATGTCATTAATCATTTTGGGGAGCAGAGCAGCAATCATAGCACCTGGCCTGTGACTCTATGTATGTAACCTTCCTCCTTGGTTGTGCATTAGCACAAGTACATTATGATGCCAGTGCTCATCCAAGGCCCTAAGCAACCCGGCAACGATATTGATGTGTACCTAAGGCCATTAGTTGAAGAACTCTTATAGCTGTAGAATGAAAAACATGTACCTGCGTGGGATCAGGACAATCAGGAAGAATTTGACCTACATGTGTTACTGTTTGTGACCATTAATGATTGGCCTGCTCTCAGTAATCTTTCGGGACAGACAAATAAGGGATACCACGCATGCACGCATTGTTTGGATGATACCGATAGTATATATTTGAATAATTGTAATAAGAATGAGTACTTGGGACATCGTCATTTGCTTTCGAGCAGGCATCCCATAAGAAAGAAAGGCAAGTATTTCAAAGGTGAGGCAGATCATCGGTCGAAGCCTCGCCACCGTATTGATGATGATGTACATGATATGGTCAAGGATTTAAAGGTAATCTTTGGAAAGGGTCCTGGCGGACAATCTGTTCCGAATGACGCTGACGGACGTGCACTCATGTGGAAGAAGAAATTTATATTTTGGGGCCTACCCTATTGGAAAGACCTAAAGGTCCGCTCTGCAATCCACGTGATGCACGTGACGAAAAATCTTTGCGTGACCCTGTTTGGCTTCTTGGGCATGTATGGGAGGACATAAAATACACCGGAGGCACGGGAGAACCAGTAACGTATGCACGGAAAAGACGACATACATCAGGGTCATGCCAGCTACGCTGTTACCAAAGAAGAGAATGAAATCTTTTTTGAATGCCTTCTCAGTATGAAGGTCACGTCTGGCTTCTCGTCGAATATAAAGGAAATAATAAATATGACAGAGAATAATTTTTCAGAACCTAAAGTCTTATGACTGCCATGTGATTATGACGCAATTGCTTCCGGTTGCATTGAGGGGGCTTCTACTAGAAAATGTTCGATTAACCATTATGAAGCTATGTGCATTTCTCAATGCAATCTCTTAAAAGGTAATCGATTCAGAAATCATACCAAGGTTAGAGAATGATTTGGTGCAATGTCTTGTCAGTTTCGAGTTGGTGTTCCCACCATCCTTCTTCAATATCATGACGCACATCGTAGTTCACCTATGCGAAGAGATTGCCGTTCTGGGTCCTGCATTTCTACACAATATGTTCCCATTTGAGAGGTTCATGGAAGTCTTAAAGAAATATGTTTATAACCGTGCTAGGCCAGAAGGAAACATCTCCAAGGGCCATGAAAATGAGGAGGTCATTGAGTTTTGTGTTGACTTTATTCCTAACATTAAGCCGACTGGTGTTCCTAAATCGCGGCATAAGGGCAGACTGGGTGGAAATGACACGCTATAACCGAATCAAATAATATGTATGGATGAGCATTCTATCACTCAAGCACACTACACAATTGTATAAAATTTCGCCTTGGAGGCTCCATATATCAAGGAACACAAGAATATTCTACGCTCCAAACACCCGGAGCGGTATGACGACTGACAAAACTGTGATTGGCAAAACTGTGATTCACACTATCGGCCGTAATTTATAAATGAGGTAAGTACACCGGAACTTTTAGAACTTGCGCATGATGGTCAGTTTGGTGCACAAACTTGTAAAGTACGTGTTTCTGATGATCAAACTTGCGCGGACGTCAAATACGGTCACATTTTTCGTACGCGGGTGTATTCGCTGCCTACGGAACGGAACCCCAGTGCATGTAATTTTGTTTGTGTAGAGATGCCCTCATATTTGTTTTCACTTCGTACAAAAGACAACGGCTGTAAACATAGTCGCCCGCTCGGTCCCACCCGTCAGTGTAAGGTGTAAATAAAAGTGGGACAGAGAAAAATCGACAGTACGAGTTCAAACCGACGCCCTGTTGCATTACAGGTGGTGTCCTAACCACACCACCTCATATTGCTTCGTGTTAAATGTGGAGTACTAAGTTATACCGTATATCCGTTAGGTTAAAAGTTCACATTCTCAATCATTATTTCTTTCCTCTAGATTTTCAAATTTTAAATTATCCGGATTCAAACAAAATTTCTGCTGATTTGTCTGAAAGAAAATTACGTACATTCATTTTGTAGTATATATTCTTTTATCTAGATTTTGTAATTTAAAATTATTCAAATTCAAACAAAAAATTAGTTTATTTGTCCAAAAAAATTATGTACATTCATTCTGACCTATATTTCTTTATCTAGATTTTCAAACTTAAATTTATTTGAATAAAACAAAATTGCCGTTGATTTCTCTGAAAGAAAGTTATGTACATACATTATGAACTATATTTTCTTTTATATATATTATTCAAATGCAAATAAAAATTAGTTGATTTTTCCAAAAAAATATACATTCATTCTGCACTATATATTCTTTATCGAGATTTTCAAATTTTAAATTATTTCAATACAAACAAAAATTTCTTTAATTTGTCCAATATAATTTACGTACAATCATTCTGCACTACATTTTTTATCTAGAATTTTTAGTTCACAATTATTCAAATTCAAACAAAAATTTAGTTGATTTGTCTGAAAAATTTATGTACATTCATTCTGCACTATATTTCCTTTTATCTAGATTTTTGTATTGAAACTTATTCGAAGCCAAACAAAAATCTAGTTGATTTGTCCGAAAAGTTTATCTAAAATATAAGCTGTTGTTTTTACATAAAAGAAAAAAAAAGAATCCATATAATAAATTGTATTTACTTTTTTAAGTGTCAATGTGCCCGGATTCGTTGGCTTTCGAACGCGCAACGAACTTATGAGGTCATAGGTTCGAACCGTGGCTTCTCTTTTTCTATTTTGATTTCTATTTTCATTCGTACGGTTCGGGTTATATTAACTTAAGTGTGCTTTGTAAACGTAAGCCGTCAGGTCGTTGGGTGGCTATGTATGATACCTAACAGCATCAGGTTGTTCTTTTTTTGAATATCAGCAAACACAAGCGCTCATATATACGCGTATACATTCACCCCTATGAACGCATACACGCACACCCTATCCCTATGAGCACTTCCGAAAAACTGAGCCGGCATATCATCATGGGATTTACTAAGTCACCGTAGGCACCTCATCGTCGACGGGAACATCTCTTCCCATTGAATGCGTATCGCCGAAAATCCTGAAATAAATCCAGGAATAAATGCGAGCACCAGGATTTGAACCCTGGTGGACTGGGGATACCACAGCCCCTCTAACCATCCAACCACAGGTTGGTTCGCAACGGCATCAAGTCGTTGGTTTGAATCCCACTCACCGGTACAACATTTTACATTTTTTATTCAAAGATTTTGTGCATATAAAAAAAATACAAGGGTGCTTTCTGGAAAAGAAATAGTGCATGCAGATTACCCCTTGCGAGTGGGCCACCATCATGTTGGCACACGTGTGTGCACGAGATACAGCCGCATACGGTAGAAATCACCGTATATGAACAGAAGAACAAGTTAGATGACCAGAAATATGTATTTTACAAATTTGTGCACTAGACTGACCGTCGCGTACAAGTTCTATTACTACATGTGTATTTACCTCTTTACAGATCATGTTCTTCTGCCATGCCGCCGCTTTGCCTATAAATCCAGAGTTGGCCTCTCCCTGGTTAATCCACGTGATCCATGACTTGGGGACTTGGGGCAGCCTCGAAATTATCGGATGTAGATTTCGATTTGGGGCAGCAACTTTTTGTAGTGAGATACAATGTATGTTACTCACGAACTTCATCAACATCTCGAACGAGGAGGACAAGTAGTATACTTCGTACGTAAATCATGCCGTTTCATACTTTTATATGTAAATGCAAATCGTGATATGACCGATCACAGTCTGTGGACGCGTCCGCATACGTTTGGTAACTCAAATGAGCTCTGTATGATTGTAGATGCTGTTAGAAAGCCCGACCGTAGATGCCCTTAGGCCAATTTTAACCAATCCCCTATAAAATAGAGGAGGACCCAGTCCAGCAAAGCTTAGTGAAGAATTTTTACTTCACTATCTTTCGGTCGGACCTAGCCGAACTCCTATATTTAGTGGAGTAAAAACCAAATTTGTATAAGTACAACCTAAATTCGATTTGACACATAATCATCCGCCTTGTCTTGACATCCCACTGGACATGAATTTTTAACCCCAAAACAAGCTTAAACTTAAACTAAACTAATCTTCATCATGACCCTTGTACAGGGCGAGCCAATCCACCTGCGACATCCCACCATGTGTTGTCATCGCCGCAATAGGGGAAGATGCTCCGCCATTCTTCCATGTTGAAGTCCTTCGTCGTCGTTGATGCCGTTGTCGATGCCGTGTGCCTCGTCGTCGGAGAGGACCATGACCTCCCCGTCGACCACGCGCTTCGCAAAAATCTTTCCTTCCGCCTCCACGAGCTCAGGGTACTGGCGGCGGAGGTCTACCACGTACTCTTTGTTGGCGCCCTCCACCGCGATGCTTTCCCTCGCCTCCCACTTCTCCCTGGCCACCGCTGCACTCACCACCCCCAGCGGCGGCGGCTCGAGCTCGATGGGCACCATCCCCCAAGGGATGTTGAGGCGCGCCATGCAGCCGGACCTGGCAACCATCGTACTCGAGGGTGGCGAATTCGGTTATGTGGAAGGATCCGAGCCAATGGCGCTTGTGGGTGTCTTGGTCTGTGATCTCCTCCGCCACCCACGTCCCCAACCCCGATGCCCAAGTACTTCATCTGCGGCTGTCGCGGTGCGGGGAGTTCAGGGAAGCCGACGAGGTGGCCCGATGAGGCTGCAATCTCGTTGCGTCAGTGGCTTAAGGACACGCCACTTGAGGATGCGCGACTCTCGTGGAGGCGTGAATCCGCGTTCCAGATCAACGGCGAGGACTACCGGCCACGAGTTCTGGCCATTGGGAGGAGGGGAGTGGTGGGGAACAGCGGGGGAGAGGAAGGACCACCGACGACGGGGATGCGGGAGGAGGAGAGGCAGATGAAGCAGAAATAAGAGTGGTGGTGGAGTAAATATCGGCTAGGCATAAGCGGCGGAGGACAAATTATCCTCATGCCCTAAACCGACTAAGAGCATCTCTAGCAGATCTTGTAGATCGCCTCGTCCCGCAAAATAACCGTTGTTTCACAGGATCAGGACAAAAAATTGTCCTTACCATAAGGGGACCTGTATATTTCGTCCCCCATCCGGCATATTTTCAGGATTTCTCCCACTTTTTACAGTGTCCTCTATTCTTGGCGGGAGTGAAATTTCAGCCCCAACTGCTTCCGTTCTGGGCCTCCGCTGCCACTAAGCTCGCTGCCACCTCACCGTTGCATTGCTCCTCCCTCTGCCGGCCGCACGTCGCCATGGAGTAGCTAGAGCCTCTCGCATCCGATCCTGAGGTCACCCTGTTAGAATCGAGGGCATCTCCAAGGCGAAGAGCGTTGTTTGGCACAACACCAGCGACACCATCGAGGACGTTGTGGCGTGGGGAGACGAGGTTGTCCGGAGGGTGGACGAGGTGGTCGGGTTCCTTGGTCGCACCAGCACCAAAAACCACCGGCCATGGCCGGGTGCAATTCCGCGCTGCGTGTTGTGTACGAGATGGAGGTGGAGGCCATGCGCTTCGAGGTCCCGTTCAACGGGTCGCTGCTCGCCCTACAGGATCTCTTCGAGGCACCAAGCCTGGCTCAAGCACGCCACACTTGCAGATGATGCCAATGCCATGTGCGACACAGACAAGTATGACCCATATTGTAATTTACATTTCGTTTTCAGGGTGTTTTATGTTACTTTTCAAGGACGCGATTGTAAATTTAACTACTGACAAGTGGGCTCTACATCTAACATGAAAGATTTGTGCAGAATTTATTCTACCAAAACAAATGACATACTATAAAAATATGAAAACAATGTTTTGCGGTATAATGTGAATTGATTTTGCGGCAAAAGATTTTAAGGGATTTGCTAGATGCTCTAAACTGAAGGCACGTAGTTACCGCCATATTTTTAGGATTTCTCCTTCTTTTTACAGTGTCCCGACCAGGTCCTGTAAAACAACCCGTTACGTAAATATTTTTACGGGGGCTTGTATATTTCGTTTCCCATCCGCCATATTTTTAGGATTTCTCCCTGTTTTTACAGTGTCCTTTATTCTTGGTGGGAGTGAAATTTCAGCCCTGTTTTGCGCCTCGTTGCCACTAAGCTCGCCGCCGCCTCACAGTTGCTCCTTCCTCGGCCGACCGCGCATCACCATCGAGCAGCCAGAGCCTCCCGCGTCCGATCCCGAGGTCGTCCCGTCAGATTCGAGAGTGTCGTTTGGCACAACACCAGCGATGCCATCGAGGACGTGGTGGCGTGGGGAGACGAGGTCGTCCGGAGGGTGGACACTAGTAGAAAAACACCTAATAGTCCCGGTTCGTAAGGGCCTTTAGTCCCGGTTCATGAACCGGGACTAATGGGTCATTACTAATACCTCCACCCATTAGTCCCGGTTCAAACACAAACCGGTACAGATGTGCCTCCACGTGGCCGGTCCGCCGAGCCCAGTCAGGGGGGCCTTTGGTCCCGGTTGGTGGCACCAACCGGGACCAAAAGTCCATATTTTTTTTTTGAAAAGTGGCTGCTTTAGGGGTTTTGGGGGTTATTTTTAGGTTGTTATTATAGCTAGCTAATAGAGAGAAGTGTCCTCTCTTATATCTTCGTCCTTGGTTTACCCGCTGATATAATAACTCATGCATACTCGCATCATACATCATCATATATAATAACAAGTCCTACTAATCATGCATCATCATACAACTTCTACTCGTTATTAATAATAAGTCATACGATCATCATCCTCATAGTCATCGAACCCAACCCTACATAATTGTTCTTAGCACATGATCATCAGTATCAGGTAGGACCTAAACACCCTTAAGGTAAAATAGCATAAAACAATATAGACCCTGACTCTCCATTATGAAGAATGGCGATCATCATGTCTCCAATTCTTGCCCTTCGCTGCTTTTTGCTTCCAAGAAGCTCCTTACGATTGTACATACATTTTTTCCATTCTTTGATTGTCATGTCTCCACTTCTTTTAGAAATCCGGTATGGACAGTTGAGATTCGTAGGAAGACCTGGTTGTATGTTCAAAACATGAAGGGTACTGTGCGTATACATCAGATGAGGCACACAATCATTCGGGATTATCTGTTGAAAAACATAGTAATAACTTCATAGTTAGCAATGATGTACTAGTTTTAGAAGTGTGCAAAAAGATGCACGGATGTCGTAATAGTAAAAAATCTTACCAGGGTATCTCCATGGTAGTTACCGTAGTTCAACACGTGCACTAGTGGCACGTATTGACCATAATGTTGAGGAGTTTGATTGTAGATATTATAATTCTCAAGATCAGTACAAAATGCGACCAGATGATTTTTCTCCTGATAAGTTAATTCGGAGCCTTCGGTGTAGTAGGTTTTGTCTACCATCTTCCGCACATTCTTTGAAGAATGAAAATAAGCTGTCAATGGAAATAAGTTGTCAACTATTTTGAAATAAACAATATAAATTACTTAATAACTATGTTAAGCTCACATGGGGGAAGAATTGGAGGTGTATCCACAAGGACCCAAATCGAAGGTCACTCTTGCTTGATTGTAGGATCACCAAGATCCATGGTGACAAGCATACCCTCATCAAAACCATACATCTTGCAAAGTGCTTCCCAATTTTTGCAACCAAAATGGATTAGACTCTGAGCATTGTACAACTTTACTTGAAAATCCACACCATGATGGGTACTTAGGATAATTTTTTGGTTTCCATACTTTCATGGTCTTCAAAACCCATCCTCTCCAAGACATAGCGTCTTGCAAAGCATGGGATAAGCTAGTCGAATTGGAAAAGATGAAAAATACACGTTAAAATAGTTTAAGTCGTGCTTAATTACGAAAAAAAACTATTGTCGTCGTTCCGTACCGTATGAACATCGCAGGTCTCCTCGAGCTTAATGCTGAAGCGCCGATCTTCGTCCAGCTCAATGAACCTGTCGCAGATACCTCGGTCGTCGTGGCACCAGTCGCACTCCCCCGGGCGGTTTTCGTCGTCCGATGAGTACGACATTTCCGGCCTATGTTCATAATTCAAATATTAAACTAGATCATTATTATTAATCACGGGTTGACTATCGGTAATGTACGTAGCTCCTCCTTTCATTCCCGAGTGCATTATTATACCAAATTGTCTAGCACACGGGAATGAAGGAGAACTTATCCAATATGAGCATTCAATAAGCAAAACCAAATCATAAAATAAGCAAAACCAAATCATAAAATAAAGTAGTATTCAAATTAGCATGCATTCAATAATTATAAGCAAAAGTACATCATCTCTTGGTGTCCGTACATCGTCGAATATTATCACTAATACAACTAGAACCATAGCGCCCGACGGGTATCGACGCGGGCGGGGGACACCCAAAGATAAGGAACCATCACATGATCATAGCTCCAGTGAGATCCTTGAAGAACCTGCCAGGTATTGTCGAACCTGCCCTCCAATTCAACCATGTAGCGACGGACGTGCTCATCCTCCTCGCTGACACGGTGACGTACCACCTTCGCGGTGTCTGGAAGCCTCAGCACCGTCACTGGCCCACGCGACCGTCACCAAACAAGGATCGGGTCAACAACGGGCTGCCTCCTTACCAACCTACGTCCCCCGGAAGATAGCACCTCCCAATACCGGCCCGGCGGAGCCCAGTCCCGAACATGGCCCTGATCAAGCAGGCCTCCACCGCCGAGTCGACGACGACGAGGATGCGGGATAGGCATCGCCGACGTCAATGCGGGAACTACTTCTATATATAGTTAAATAAAGTAGTTTTATTAATTAAATCAACTATCTAGTTCAACTACTAAGCACTTACTATAAATAAATAAAGTAGTACTTACTATAAATAAATAAAGTAGCACTTACTACAAATAAATAAAGTAGCACTTACTACAAACTACTTCTATATATAGTTAAATAAAGTAGTTTTATTAATTAAATCAACTATCTAGTTCAACTATACTAAGCACTTACTATAAATAAATAAAGTAGTACTTACTAAAAACAAAGTAGCACTTACTATATAGTACTTACTAAAAATAAACTAGTATTTTTCTAACTAACTCATATTTTTCTAACTAATTATATTACCAAAAATATCTAAATAAAATAGTAATTATATTTTTCTAACTAGCTAGTTCAATTATAGTACTTACTAACACAATATAAATATCACCAAAAAAATCTATTAACAATAATATCACCAAACATACTATGAACAAATTAATAGAAAAAAATCTATTAACAGAAAAAAATCTAACACAATATGAACAAATTAATTACACCAAAAAAATCTATTAACAGAAAAAAAATCTAACGCAATATGAACAAATTAATTATACAATCTAAATTAACATACTATGAACTACATATCTAAATTACTACACATCTAATCTAACAAAAAAATCTATAAACTACAAAAAAAATCTAAAAAAAATCATAAAAAGTTGCTCACAGCGAGGTCGACGGCGACGGCGATGGCGAGGTGCGGCGCGGGGAGGCGACGGCGTCGGGGCGGGGCGGGGCGGCGATGGCGTCAGGGCGGGTCGGCGACGGCGAGGTCGCGGCAGGCGACGGCGCGCAGCCTCGGGAGATCGAGGAGGAGGAGAGATCGAAGTGGGGATGCGGTTCTGGAATTTTCCTTATATAGCAAAGCCTTTGGTCCCGGTTCGTGGCTCCAACCGGGAACAATGC
>NC_041393.1:727871018-727871950 GCF_002162155.2 Triticum dicoccoides | reverse complement strand
CCGGTTGGTAGCACCAACCGGGACCAAAGGCCTCTTTTCAGCAGCCCAAAGGGCGGGAAGCAGAGGGCTTTGGTCCCGGTTGGTGCCACCAACTGGGACTAAATGGTGGGCATTGGTCCCGGTTGGAGCCACGAACCGGGACCAATGGCCGTGTGCTGGCACGGTGCGGCACGAAAGTTTAGTCCCACCTCGCTAGCTGAGAGTGGCGCGCAGTGGTTTATAAGCCCCACTGCCGCTCCCCTCTCGAGCTCCTCTCCACTGCAGGCTTACGGGCCTACTTACTACTGCTTTGCCTGATGGTCCTCTGGGCCACCTGCGGGCCTGAATCCTGGCCCATGGTGGGTTTCTAGTCGTATCCAGGCCGTGGGGGCCCAGTAGGAGGCACTTTTTTTCTTTACTTATTTATTTTATGCAGCTGTTTTTTAGTTGATTCTTTCTGCAGCTGTTTTTTTAGTCCCACCTCGCCAAGCGAAAGGCACTCGCAGCTGTTTATAAGTCCTGAGTGCGGAGACGATGAAGAAGAGGCTCAATGCTCACCTGCACGTTGGTTCGCTTCAAGCCTTGAGGAATAGGGTACACTGCACGGAGCTATGTGCAGTGCAGTTTACACTATTCCGAAAGGCTTGAAGCGAATTAACTAGCATTGTGCCTCTTTTTTATTTTTAATGACTTATTACCACACATAAATAAATAGAAAAAATAAATATAGCAGAAAAGAAAAAAAAACTATATAAAAAACTACTCAGAAATAAATAGAAGAAAAAATAGTTGTGATTAACTTTACTAAAATATTTTTTATTTTTAATGACTTATTACGACTCAGAAATAAATAGAAAAAAAAATATAGCAGAAAAGAAAAAAACAATATAAAAAACTACTCATAAATAAATAGAAGAAAAATAGTTGTGATTAACTTTACTAAAATCTTTTTT
>NC_041393.1:727855479-727870735 GCF_002162155.2 Triticum dicoccoides | reverse complement strand
AAAAAATATAGCAGAAAAGAAAAAAAACTATATAAAAAACTACTCAGAAATAAATAGAAGAAAAAATAGTTGTGATTAACTTTACTAAAATCTTTTTTATTTTTAATGACTTATTACAACTCAGAAATAAATAGAAAAAAATATAGCAGAAAAGAAAAAAAACTATATAAAAAACTACTCAGAAATAAATAAAAGAAAATTTAGTTGTGATTAACTTTACTAAAATCTTTTTTATTTTTAATGACTTATTACAACTCAGAAATAAATAGAAAAAAATAAATATAGCAGAAAAGAAAAAAACTATATAAAAAACTACTCAGAAATGAGCATAGATGCGCCTATAGAGAAAATTCAACCTAAATTCATAATAAATTTCTACTAACTTCAGAGAAATTTAGTATGAATTTATGTCAAATTTCCTGTATAAGGGCATCTATTTTCATTTCGAGAGGAGCTCAATAAGGCAGAGAGAGAGGGGCTTATAAACCGGTGTGAGCCCCTTGGTTGGCGAGATGGGACTAAACTCTGGCCGCAACGAGGTCCAACACTTTAGTCCCGGTTGGTGGTATGAACCGGGACCAATGGTGGTGGGCCAGGAGCAAGGCCCATTGGTCCCAGTTCGTCCCACCAACCGGGACCAAAAGGTCCAGACGAACCAGAACCAATGGCCCACGTGGTCCGGCCGGCCCCCGGGGCTCACGAACCGGGTCCAATGCCCCCATTGGTCCCGTTTTTGGATTGAACCGGGACTAATGGGCTGACCCAGCCTGGATCAATGCCCCCTTTTCTACTAGTGGGACGAGGAGGTCGGGTTTCTTGGCCGCACCACCACCAAAGCCGTCGGCCACAACCGGGTTCGGTGGCTTCCGCGCTACATGCCATGTACGAGACGAAGGCAGAGGCGGTATGCTTAGAGGGCCCACTCGACGGATTGCTGCTTGGCCTCCAGGATCTCTTCAAGGCGGTCCTGCTCAAGCACGCCACGCCTGTGGACGATGCTGGTCCCATGGGTGACACAGACAAGTACGAACCCAATTGTAATTTACATTTTGTTTTCAGGGTGTTTTGTATTACTTTTTAGGGACCCGGTTGTATATTTAACTACTGACAAGTGGGCTTTACATCTAACATGAAAGATTTTTGCAGAGTCTATTCTACCAAAACAAATGTCATACTATAAAATTATGAAAATGAAATATTTTGCGGTATTCTGTAAACCGATTTTGCGGTACTGAGATTTTAAGGATCTGCTAGATGCTCTAAACCGAAGGAACAGAGTTACCGCACCACGGCGTAACCGGAGCATTCCTCTTTCTTGTGTAAAAAAAAAGTCGAAGAGGAGCAGCAGAGATGGCCGGAGCCGCAGATCGACAGGTGAGCAGCATTATCTTCCTCTGCCCAATCCTCTCTCCTAGGTTTTCCCCATGGATGGGTCGATCTGCGGAGTCTCCTCCCTCTCTCTATTAACCTAGGGTTCCTCTTCCTCCCTCCCTCCCTGCAGCAGCCCATGGAAGAGGCGGCGGCGGCGGCCAAGCGGAGCAGGTCGGAGCACCACCATGGCGTCGCCGACGGGCTGTCCTTCCGGATGGAGGACCTTCCAGCGGTAACTTCCGTTCCATTATTATCACTTCCTCAATTTTCCCCCTTAGACGGACCACGGATCTGGAACTCTGGGTCAAAAAAGACTGCTGTTTTGCGGGATTTGCTGCTGTGGGCTTCAACTCTTGTTCACTTCATGTTTTTTTTTTTCAATCGAGGTTCAATGTTTAGGGTACCTTACTTAATTGGTGAAACCACAGTGAAAAAACTGCAGCTTGCATCTGCCCAGATTTCTCTTTCAAAATACATGCACTTTGAACTCATTGTGTCAGCCAGTTACTTTTAGATAAAATGCAACTCCTGTAAAAATTCAGGTCCTCTCGTGTCGCAGGAGGTTCAGCCGCTTATAATCTCACTGCTGCCACTGAAAGAGGCCGTGAGGACAAGCACTGTTTCAAGAAGTTGGACAACGCTCTGGAGATTCCACGGCAACCTATGTTTTCATGGCCCCGATGATTTGGAATTTGACACCGCTGATCAACATAGTGCCAAAATAAAAAGAGCAAAGTTCATTGAGGCTGTAAATTTGGTTATTCAGCAGCATAGTGGGATAGGAATCAATAAGTTCAGCATCAGATGTGGCATGCACAAAGAGTACTCTGATAATTTTGACAGGTGGATTGGGTTTGCTGCTTCATCAAAGGCAAATATAATAGATTTTAATCTGAAGAATATTTATCGCCCATTGGAAATTCACCACTTCCCTCTTGAGGCCTTAGATTCACAAGGTTGCTCATTTGTGCAGTCCTTATTTCTCACCAGTGTTTCTATTAAGCCACACTCAGGAATATCAGGCTTTACAATACTCAGAAGGCTTGTTCTGAAATTTGTTGAGATATTAGGAGATTTTCCAGGCTTGCTAGCAAAATGTTCAGAACTTGAGGACTTAGTGATCATCTGGTGCTATGGTGTGCATGACTTAATCATACCACACAAACTCGATAAACTTCAACATTTGCGGATTTCCGGAACGGACGTCCAGATGGTTGAGTTTCATGCTACTGATCTGGCTCATTTTGAGTACAACGGGCAAGTGATCCCTATAGTGCTTCATGGCTGCACAAAACTAGAGAAGGCAACAATAAAGTTTAATGGCACTCAAGCACTGGCACATGCATTCACTGCAGTTCCAAGCATTTTGCCTGTGAAGACATTAAATGTGCAAGCTTTCATACCAAAATATGCACAGGTTAGCTGGTCTTCTTTTTTTTTTTGGCTCACCTCATAGTTCTTCAAAGTTGGGAAAACACCAGGATACACATGGTTGTAGATGAACCCCATAAACTATTTTCTAGAAAAATAATAGAAAATCAGAAAAAGTCAATAATCTTCGGAAAAAATTGAACAAACTTAACATGTTGGCCTAATCATTAAAAAAATTGAGCATATAAACAAATTGTCCAGGACAATATAGAGTGAATAGTACCTCCAATATAACGCTGATTTTGACTTTGTCCTGGACAATATCATGAAAGTCATTTCGTCCCTAAAATTTGTACGTGAGTGTAACGCTTTATCAAGTTTATTGCCAGCAATTTTCATGATTTTTTTTGACCATTTTTGAAATTGCTATGTTTTTTTGTAAAACGGGTTCATATGCTCCCATGTTCCATGCGTTCCCTTCCAAGTTGGTGTTACTGTCAGTGTCATCTTATTTGTTCGGGTCATGTTTCAGTTGCAGAAGCTGCCAACAAGACAACAGGGAATGTTTTTGCATTTGAGGCATATGACCTGTCAATTAATTGTCAACTCTAACGACCCAAATGGTGATAATGAAGTTCTTCAACTGGCCAATTGTTTGGATGTTGCACCAGAACTGGAGACATTGGAATTGCATGTAAGTGCCATTTTATTTATTTAGAAAGATTAATATATGGACCTTCAAGAAAAAAAAATTCTATTTTTATTAGTTTGACCAATGATTGCAAGCTTCCAATGCAGATGCTCTGCGCGATACCCAGTGGTTTCTCCAGCGGTGAGGTGGTGGTTATGCGCTGCCATGATCATCTCAAGACGGTCTTCATGAGCGGGTTTCGCTGTTACAAGGCTCAGATTAACCTGGCATGCTGTATCTTGGGAAATGCTTCTGTTCTTGAGCAGCTGATAATAGAACCAAGGATCAGAGACACAACATGGCCGGGTGATTCTTCTAGGTTGAATACCGGCCTTGAAGAAATTTTACCGGGGATTTGTGAGTGGGCACAGCTCACCTCGAAACGCTTTGGTAAGGTGATCAACGTCTTAGGTGCCCCCCTTCACAGTGAGTAAACCAATCCTTTTCTCATCTTATGTACTAGTATTGAATAATCTTCAATAGTCTGCAGTCTGCAGCATTTCAGTGTAGCTGGGAGAAGTTCATGGCTTTGCTCCTTTGTCTGCAGTCTGCATCTTTTATTCATTCATGTAATGTTTTTGTGGTGACTGTTTTGGTTTCTATTCATGGCTTTGCTCCTTTGTCCGCCCCTCTTTTGGAGGGAAAAGAAAGGTTAATCTATGTCTGTCATATTTCTTTTCCTTCCTTTCTCATCATGCGTTGTTTCAACCTGTATTTAAGAGGGTTATTTCTCCTGGTGCGCTATCGTTGGAGCTACTGAAAGAAACTTGCATATCTATATGTTAACTCTTGAAAGAAGTAAAGCTGTAACGGGAGATCACTGGTAACGGAACTTATAACACAAAATCTATGTATCGCTGTAGAGTCCAAAGTCCAAACCCCATATTTGGTCAAACTCTGGAAGCTAAAAGTTTTGTTTGGAAATCACTACAAGAGAACGAATACTTCATAGACATGGGCCTATAGATGTCCCCTGTGCGGGGAAACTTGAAACAACCGATCATCCTTTGTTTTGCTGTCCCATTGCTATCTCTCTCTGGTCTTTTGCCAGGGTATCAGTTCAAGATATGATTACTTGGCTGAAATATGAGAGGAGTGGGAGCATCGGTTATATTTGGTTTGGGGTTACTGCTGTTTGGTGGGCTCTCTGGAACATCTGAAATGATGTAGTAATGTTTTAACACGCAAGGCTATCAAGCATCCAACTGACGCTCTGTTTTGTGTATTGCTTTTCCTGCAGCGATGGAGGCTTCTTTGGCCGGGCAAGACGCAGGATCTCTTCAGCACCATCGTTAGCGAGTGCCGCCTGCAGATTATTAGGAGTAGATCTTAATTGGTGGGATGCTATGTTGCTCAGATTCTGTAATCCCCTGATATCTGTTTAACCTCTCTGTATCCTGATCCTGGAGTGAGTGAGTATGTTTCTCTGTTGGGGAGCCTTGCACCATGCTAGGGTTTGATTGTTGTTCCTATGTACTAACTGGCAGCCCGAGTAAACTTTGTTACCTTTTGCTCTAACGAAAAGCTCTCAAATCTTCAAGCCATACAAAACATCTACACAAATTTTGCTACATGACATCTTACCGCTCATTTGGTTTGGCATTGCGACGAATTTGTGGTTTGTTTGGCCAATACCAACTGAAATACCTGGGGTTGCCCTGCAGCATATTCTGCTGATCATCAGGTTCAGTGTGTCGACAACACAAAGATGAGGAGGAGCAGGCTGATGGCTGTGTGCGCCCCCTGATGAGAACACCAGAGAAAATGTATTAGGAAAGCTACTGACGCTGTCATGTTCAGAGGGTGAGGCACCAAAACCAAACCAGACTGATCTAAAAATCAACTGTAAACCAGGGCCTTTTATTTGTCTGACAACCAATGTTTGAAGAAATTTGAGGTTATATCAGAGGCATTTCTTGTCCGTGTATGGTTCAATTTCTTTAGTCCAGTGTATTTTGTTTAATTTTTTAGTTAATAAATTCAGGTCATTTCCCCAAAGGAAGTTATGAGCCCTGGTGCTACATCTACAAGTCCATTACGAACGAATTGACTTTCCCAGCTATTTAATTAAATATAGTCAGGAGCATTTTTATGCCAAAAAAATAAATATCTGTAGTATATGAGTGCTGAAAGCTCAAACCCTCTCTGCTCGTATACATTTGACAGCTCTTGAAGGATGAAGTAAAACGGTTAGGCACCGAGATGAATTTGTAGTTTGTGCCTCTGGGTATCTCTGTTTTGTGCGTTTCTGTTGAAGAAACAAAGATCTGAAATTTTGGGCGTCATGCTCTCATCCAGCAATATGTTAGAAGGCTTTAAATCCAGATGGAAAATGGGCTTTTCCTGCTTTGTGTGAAGGTGATTTAACCCCAACTTCGTCGCGGAGCAACGTGCGATCTACGAGGCCTTCCGCGCTTAAGCCGCCGCTCAACGGGAAGCGGCCGCCGTGGAGGCGCAACTGCAGGCGATCGCGGACGAGAACAACGCCAACCGCGTCTCTTACGCCCCGCCGACGAACTATCAGGCAGGCCGGTTCGACGACGACAGTGCCGGCGCCATCATTTCCATCGTGGACCTCACGTCCACCGGCGACGGACAGGTCGCAGACTCCTCCGAGAATGAGTAGGGCACGGCAGGCGGCAGGGCCTTGTGTGACAGACAGGGCATTGAACGGGAGTGGTAGATATACGTCCCGTCCAGTCACGCGTCTCCGGCATTGAATAAGCGCTGACATTGGAGACGCGTCGTGGGTGGCGCCCTCAGCCGGCGAGCCGCTTCAATGTCGGCGCCATTGATAAGTCGCGCCCTCTCTTTAAAGAGGAGCGCCCGCTCTACAGCGACATAAATGCGGGCAACTGGCGCGGGGCGGGAACGCACGCAGACGCAGGAGAAGGCGTTTGGGTGGGTCAGGGTGGTCAAAAGCGGGCGTGGGATCAGTCCGGACTCCCGTAAAGCGCCCCACGCTTGTCTCAGGTTTGCGGGTGAAATTACGTCTGGACCGCTCCGCGGACCGATATAGGTCGACGTTGGCTAGTTTCTGTGGTCTAAATAGCACAGTCTGAATGCATATAGAAGGTTAGCGGGTCGGTGTTGAAGATGCTTTAATAGTCCAAGGAACAGTGCAGTAAACGTATGTGCAACCCATGATGCTTATTTCCGTCCCTATTCTGGTTATCACACAACAAATGCACGGAGATACCACTTCTCTTAGGATGCGTTTGGCACTGTGCATTAGATCTAGCCAGTCATTTGGTTGCTCGGATCGCATTTAAAAGTTGGCTCACGCGAAACTTAAATCACCTCTTGGCATGTATCCAGAGGAATAATCGACCGTTTCTAGCAAATTAGGCTGAGTCTAGCCATGATCGAGCACACATGATGGACCCTCTTGCACTAGAGGAAGCGAGCTAATATACACACTGTCTGTGGTTTCTATGCTAACTCGATTAAGCTCTTTTTAATCTACACCACGGTGCTTCGATTCGACATAAGCTCTACATGAAAAAGATGCGCATCGATGTTATGGTTCCATTTTTGCGATTGGTTTGTAGTTTCTTCGACCGTAAATGTTCAATTCCGTGTTCATGTTTGGAGCTATTTTGAAAAAAATTTGTCAAATTCGTTACGCAGGGTGGACCGTTTGAAATTTCATTTGACTGGTAGCTTCATCTTTGCACATTTTCTATTTCGACGATCACAAACGATTAGATCTAACCTCTTTCTCGTGAAACATATAAATGCATATTGTGACATGTGTTAATGACACTTCTTGATCTCGGTCTCCTCTTTAGTGTCCTGCTACACCCGCGTCACCGGCGGGTTGCTCTTCTCGGCCACCTCTCCCGTGTGTTGTTGCACTAGCACCGCCGCCGGCGTCATTCCTCTCAACCTCCTCTACACTACTATACTCGCGCGGTCGCCGTTCCTATCTGCCTTCTCTCCATGTCTTGCTACACGGAAGCCATCACCGGCGTCGTTCCTCTCGGCCTCCTTGCTTGCGTCTGCTACACTGGGGCTGTCGCCATCCTCGTTCTTTTCGGCCTCCTCCTTTGCGTCCTACTACACTAATTCCGACATGGCGCGCGCATTGCATTTTTTCTCCATTATCCTTTATCTCAGTGCCCTTCTATTTGTTATTTCACATGGGCTTTCTCTGCGGCGGCAACGCTAGCAACTAGTTCACCGCGCCGCCTATGGGATCACTCTCCCGTGACTTCATGCTCGTCGTGTCGGACGCAGTGCCACGACCACCGTCCACCGCTGTCACCAAGGCACTCTAGTGTAACTCCATGTCTTATGTATAGTGATCTCGCGAGAATAGAAGCTTGCAGTAGCGAAAAAAGTGTTTCCGGTGGCTCTTTGTTGGTTTTCCGATTTTAGAGAATTTATAGAGCTAGAATTGGATCAAACAGATTAACGAGGGGCCTACAAGGAACATGGGCGCGCCCATGTGGTTTGTGGCCTACTCCTTAATCTTCTGGCCTCCTCCCGAAGCTTGTAGGGTCTCTTATGTCCAGAAAAAAAAATCGTCAAAAAGTTTCGTAGCATTTGAACTTCGTTCGGTACTGTTTTCCTGGAAAACCAAAAAACTGACCAAAAACAACGAGTGACACGTGGCACTAAGTTAATAGGTTAGTCCCAAAAAATATATACTAGTGCATATAAAACATCCAAGATTGATACTATAATAGCATGGAACAATAAAAAATTATAGATACGTTGGAGACGTATCATCACCTGTTGGGGAACGTAGTAATTTCAAAAAATTTCCTACGCACACACAAGATCATGGTGATGGCATAGCAATGAGAGGGGAGAGCATTGTCCACGTATCCTCGTAGACCGTAAGCGGAAGCGTTATGACAACGCGGTTGATGTAGTCGTACGTCTTCACGATCCGACCGATCCAAGCACCGAACGTACGGCACCTCCGAGTTCAGCACACGTTCAGCTCGATGACGATCCCCGAGCTCCGATCCAACAAAGCGTCGGGGACGAGTTCCGTCGGCACGACGGCGTGGTGACGATGATGATGTTCTACCGGCGCAGGGCTTCGGCTAAACTCCGCGACGATATGACCGAGGTGGAATATGGTGGAGGGGGGCACCACACACGGCTAAGGAACGATCCGTAGATCAACTTGTGTGTCCTAGGGTGCCCCCTGCCCCCGTATATAAAGGAGCCAGGGGGGATGGGGCGGCCGGCCAAGGAGGGCGCGCCAAGGGGGAGTCCTACTCCCAGTAGGACTCCCTTCTTTCCTAGTTGGAGTAGGAGAAGGGGGAAGGAGGAGGAAGAGGGGAAGGAAAGGGGGGGGGGCGCCGCCCCCTCTCCTTGTCCTATTCGGACTAGGGAGGGGAGGGGGCGCGGCCCACCTCTTGCCTCCTCTCCTCTTCTCCCTTATGGCCCATGAAGGCCCAATAACCCCCGGGAGGGTTCCGGTAACCCCCCGGTACTCCGGTAAAATGCCGATTTCACCCGGAACACTTCCGATGTCCAAACATAGGCTTTCAATATATCAATCTTTATGTATCGACCATTTCGAGACTCCTCGTCTTGTCCGTGATCACATCCGGGACTCCGAACAAACTTCGATACATCAAAACTTATAAACTCATAATAAAACTGTCATCGTAACGTTAAGCGTGCGGACCCTACGGGTTCGAGAACTATGTAGACATGACCTAGAACTATTCTAGGTCAATAACCAATAGCGGAACCTGGATGCCCATATTGGTTCCTACATATTCTACGAAGATCTTTATTGGTCAAACCGCATAACAACATACGTTGTTCCCTTTGTCATCGGTATGTTACTTGCCCGAGATTCGATCGTCGGTATCCAATACCTAGTTCAATCTCGTTACCGGCAAGTCTCTTTACTCGTTACGTAATGCATCATTTCGTAACTAACTCATTAGCTACATTGCTTGCAAGGCTTATAGTGATGTGCATTACCGAGAGGGCCCAGAGATACCTCTCCGACAATCGGAGTGACAAAACCTAATCTCGAAATACGCCAACCCAACATGTACCTTTGGAGACACCTGTAGTACTCCTTTATAATCACCCAGTTACATTGTGACGTTTGGTAGCACCCAAAGTGTTCCTCCGATAAACGGGAGTTGCATAATCTCATAGTTACAGGAACATGTATAAGTCATGAAGAAAGCAATAGCAGTATACTAAACGATCAAGTGCTAGGCTAAGGGAATGGGTCATGTCAATCACATCATTCTCCTAATGATGTGATCCCATTAATCAGATGACAACACATGTCTATGGTTAGGAAACATAACCATCTTTGATTAATAAGCTAGTCAAGTAGAGGCATACTAGTGACGTTGTGTTTGTCTATGTATTCACACATGTACTATGTTTCCGGTTAATACAATTCTAGCATGAATAATAAACATTTATCATGATATGAGGAAATAAATAATAACTTTATTATTGCCTCTAGGGCATATTTCCTTCATCACCCTCATCGTCGAAGAGGATCATGACCTCCCCGCCGACCGCTGGCTCCGTGAAGATTTTTTGTTCCGCCTCCATGAGCTCGGGGTACTGGCGGCGGAGGTCTGCCATGTACCCCTCATCGGCGCTCTTCGACGTGATGCTTTCCCTCACCTCTCGGGTTTTCCCGGCCACTGCCGCACTCACCACCACCGGTGGCGGCGGCTCGAGCTCAAGGGCACCGTCCCCAAAGTAAGTTGAGGCGCGCCTTGAAGCCGTGCTGCTGGACATGCTGCCAGTCATACTCGAGGGCGGCGAGTTTGGTCGTGTGGAAGGATAAGAGCCAATGGCGCTTCTGAGTGTCGCGGTCTGTGATCTCCGCCACCCACATCCCCAACCCCGCCGCCGAACGCCCAAGTGCTTCCTCCGCGGCTGCCGCGGTGCAGGGAGTTCATGGAAGCCAGCAAGGCGGCTCGATGAGGCCGCAATCTCGCGGCGTTGGCGGCTTGAGGAGGCATCGCTTGAGGACGCGCGACTCTCGTAGTGGCGTGAATCTGTGCTGGGGATTGGCGGCGGAGACTGCCGGCCACGGGGTTCGGCCATTGGGTGGAAGGGAACATCGGGGGAGAGGAAGGGCCGCCGCCGACGGGTATAGGGGAGGAGAAGAGGCAGAGGAGCCGGAAAGAAGAGTGAAGATTTTTTAGTCCACCGCCGAGCAGTGGAGTAAATATTAGGTAGGCATAACCAGCGGAGGATAAACTATCCTCGAGTGAGAATGACCGTCAGCGGATAAATTAGCAGATCCTGTAGATCGCTTCGTCCCGCAAAATAATCGTTGTTTTACAGGATCAGAGGAAAAATTATCCCGACCAGGTCCTGTAAAACGGCTCGTCCATAAATATTTTTATGGGGACCTGTATATTTCGTCCCCCATCCGCCATATTTCCAGGATTTCTCCCTCTTTTTACAATGTCCTCTATTCTTGGCGGGAGTGAAATTTCAGCCCCAACCGCTTCCGTTCTGTGTCCCCGCTGCCACTAAGCTCACTGTCGCCTCACCGTTGCTCCTCCCTCGGTTGGCGGCACGTCGCCATGGAGCAACCAGAGCCTCCTGCATAAGGTCGCCCCGTCAGAATCGAGGGCATCTCCAAGGCGGAGAGCGTTTTTTGGTACAGCACCAATGATGCTACCGAGGACATGGGGGCATGGGAACACGAGGTCGTCTGGAGGGTGGAAGAGCCGGTCGGGTTCCTTGGCCGCACCACCACCAAAGCAGCTGGCCACGGCTGGGTGCGGCGGCTTCTGCGCTGCGTGCCATATACGAGATGGAGGCAGAGGCGATACGCATCGAGGGCCCGTTCGACGGATCGCTGCTCGGCCTCCAGGATCTCTTCAAGGCAGTCCTGCTCAAGCACGCCGCACCTGGCTCAAGCACGCCACGCCTGCAGACCATGCCGGCGCCATGGGCGATACAGACGAGTATGAACCCAATTGTAATTTACATTTTGTCTTCAGGGTTTTTGTGTTACTTTTTAGAGGGATCGGATTGTAAATTTAACTACATCTGACATGAAAGATTTTTGCGGAGTCTATTCTACCAAAACAAATATCAACTATAAAAATATGAAAATAAAATATTTTGAGGTATTCTGTAAACAGATTTTGCGGTACGAGATTTTAAAGGAGCTGCTCCCCTGGGACTCCACTTCCCATTGCATTCCTCTTCTTCTTGTGTAAAAAAGAAGTCCAAGTGAAGTGAGCTCCTCTGGTCGAAGAGGAGCAGCAGAGCAGAGATGGCCGGAGCCGGGGAAGACGACGCAGCCCCTCCTCCCCCTTCTCTAGATCGACAGGTGATCACCCTCTCCCCAATCCTCTCTCCTAGGTTTTCCTCATGGATGGGTCGATCTGCGGAGTGCCCTCCCTTTCTCTGTTAACCTAGGGTTCCTCCCTCCCTCTCCCTGCAGCAGCCCATGGAAGGGGCGGCGGCGGCGGCGGCCAAGTGGAGCAGGTCGGAGAACCACCACGGCGTCGCCGACGGGCCGTCCTTCCGGATGGAGGACCTTCCGGCGGTAACTTCCATTCCATTATTAGTTCCTCAATTTCCCCCCCTTAGACGGACCACGGATCTGGAACTCTGGGACAAAAAAGACTGCTGCTTTGTGGGATTTGTTGCCTTGCGCTTCAAATGTTGTTCACTTTATCCTTTGAGGCTCAATGCTTAGGGTACCTTTGCTTAATTGGTGAAAAAAACTGCACCTTGCATCTGCTCAGATTTCTGGTTCAGATCTCCGAACCTTCATTTTTAGTCACAGTTAAACTAAACCCCTCTACAGCAAAAGGTTGCAGTCTGCATCTGCTCGTATTTCTCCTTCAAAAATACATGCACTCTGAGGTCATTATGTCAGCTCCTTTCTTGTTACAGGAGGTTCAACCTGTTATAATGTCACTGCTTCCACTGAAAGAGGCTGTGAGGACAAGCATTGTTTCAACAAGTTGGAGAATGCTCTGGAAATTCCACTGCAATCTATGTTTTGATGGTCCAAATGAACCAGATTCTGATAGCGATGACGAGTTCGCTGGTCAGGATAGTACCAAAATGAAACGAACAAAGTTCATTGAGACTGTAAGTTCGGTTATTCAACAGCACAGTGGGATAGGAGTCAATAAGTTCAGCATCCGGTGTGGCGTGCCCAAAGAAGACGCTCATCATCTTGACAGGTGGATTTCGTTTGCCACTTCATGGAAGGCAAAGATAATACATTTTGATCTGACAATAGTTGATTGGCCGTTAGAAGAAGTTCACCACTTCCCTCTTGAGGCCTTAGGTGCTCAAGGTAGCTCATTTGTGCAGTCATTGTTTCTCACTGCTGTTTCTATAAAGCCACACTCAGGAATACGTGGCTTTACAATACTCAGAAGACTTGTTCTGGAATCTGTTCAGATATTTGGGGATTTCCCTGGTTTGCTTGCAAAATGTTCAGCACTTGAGGACTTAGAGATCATTGGCTGCTCTGGTGTTACTAATTTAAGCATACCCCACCAACTCAATAAACTTCGACATTTGCTAATTAATACTAGTACAACGGATACCGAGGTGGTTGAGTTTCATGCTGCTGATCTTGCTCATTTTGAGTACAAAGGGCGAGTCATCCCTATAGCGCTTCATGGTTGCTCAAAATTAGAGAAGGCAACAATAATGTTTGTGGACACTAAAGCACTGGCCCATACATTCACTTCAGTTCCAAGCATTTTGCCAGTGAGGATATTACACGTGCAAGCTAGTATATCAAAATATGCACAGGTTGCCTTTTGTTTTTTGCTTACCTCAAAGTTCTTCAGAATTGGTGT
Source organism: Triticum dicoccoides (assembly GCF_002162155.2). NCBI lineage: Eukaryota > Viridiplantae > Streptophyta > Magnoliopsida > Poales > Poaceae > Triticum > Triticum dicoccoides. Next base: position 727,857,502 of record NC_041393.1, on the reverse strand, counting down.
TATTGTTAGCGTCATCTTATTTGTTCGGGTCATGTTTCAGTTGCAGAAGCTGCCAACAAGACCACGGGGCATGTTTATGCATTTGAGGCATATGACTTGCCAACTAAGTGTATACTGCAGCGAAGAGAATGGCGATAATGAAGTTCTTCAACTGGCCCATTGTTTGGATGCTGCACCCCGACTGGAGACATTGCGCTTGCATGTGAGTGCCATTTTATTTTATTTAGAAAGACTAATACATGGACCTTCAAGAAAGAACTATTCTTGGATTAGTTTGACCAAAAGCTTCCAATGCAGATGTTCTATCTGCAATCCAGTGGTGTCTCCAGTGGTGAGGTGGCGGGTATGTGCCGCCATGATCATCTCAAGACGGTCTTCATGAGCGGGTTTCACTGTTACAGGGCTCAAACTGAGCTGGCCTGTTGTATCTTGGGAAATGCTTGTGTTCTTGAGCAGCTGACAATAGAACCAAAGATCACAAACACAATATGGGGAGGTGATTGTTATGCGTGGAATAAAGGCCTCGAAAGAGTTCTACCGGGGATCTGTGAGTGGGCACGGGTCATCTCGGAGGGCTTCGGCAAGGTGATAACCGTCTTAGGTGCCCCCCTTCACAGTGAGTAAACCAATCCTTTTCCCATAAATGTACCATTGAATAATCATCGGTAGTCTGCAGCAGCTCAGTGTAGCTGGAAGTGGTTTATTCGTTCATGTAGTAATGCTTCTCAAGTGACTTTTTTGGTTACAATTCATGGCTATGCGCCTTTGCCCTCTTCTCTTCACAGATGAAAAATCAGTTAATTTGTGAGTTGGCACAGCTTTATTTCTCCTATTGTGCTATCATTGGGGCTACTGAAAGAACTTGGTAATGGAATCTCAAACAAAATTGCAGCTCTCCTCTGTTCATGTACATTTCTCAACTCTTACAAAAAGCTGAACTATCTCCTGGTTCGCCTCTTTAGATGAAAAACATAAGTATCTCTTCAAAGCATATATGGTAGGCTATTGTATCTTGGACAAAACAATGAGCATTTTTGTACTCCTTGGGTAGCCTCTGAGTTGCCGCTGCGCAACCGAGGAGTTGTCTGAAGTGTTCTTCGCAGTGCGTTTTGGCGCCGCTTTGAACTCGTTGCTTGTTTGGGTAGCCCTGCAGCAAATTTTGCTGACCACCCGGTTGCTTCAATGTGTTGACAACACCCGAAAGACGAGGAGGATGAGGGTGACCATAGCGGGCCTGGTCGTCGCTGGATATGCACCCCCTGATGAGAACACCATTGGTGGGTAGGCGACACTGGTGGGCGGCGATGCCGGATTCCCATCAGGTTCCGGGCTGCTGATCCACGACGAAAGCAATGTGTCAGTATAGGTCATGAATGATGTACACGCGCATATAGTCAGGTAGTCAAGTCGTAGTTAAGGGAGCTGCAGACACTGTCATGTTGAGAAGATGAGGCGCTTAAACCATATGATCTAGTAGTAATTAGTTGTAAACTGACAAGACGCCGGTACGCATATGGTGATCTTTGCTGACACTGGACAGTGCGCACGCATTGTGCCAATTAGGAACTACCTATATTAAGCAGAGCATGCAGAAACATACATCAGTATGGGGCAGATATTCAGCAATCCATTTTCTACATGGCAATCCATGTATGAACTTTTCTCCTTTTTTGTTTCTCCCAAATAGAAACAACATATCGACTTGAAACTTCTGAGGGCAACGAAACATCAGGGTTACAATGTGTGAAAAAAATTTAGATTTATTTGGTCAGGAATAAAGATAGAAATGAGATATTTTTTCTATTAAGCTATATTATTTTAAGTATTTATGATGCACAAAAAAAATCTAAAAGTCTTTTGACATATTTGTAGTTCTAAAGGTTTGTTGAAATAAAAAGCTTGAAGCCCATATGTCTTTTCTTTTGGGAGAAACAAAAAAAAAAGTTCTATGTACTAAAGTTAGTCTATAGCACACATCTTAAAGTAGTGTTGAATGGTACAGATAGGGGGTGCACTACACAAG
>NC_041393.1:727854694-727855321 GCF_002162155.2 Triticum dicoccoides | reverse complement strand
TTTGTCGATGTAATTGGTCAATCGCCCTCCCTCCCCCTTCCTCCTTCCATTCTTCTTCTTCCTGGTACCTCCCCGCCCCATAGCATTCGCTCTCTATGTTTAGAAGAAAACTCGACCATTGAGGAAAGAAACCCGAGGTTGAGGAAAGGACCTTGAACATTGGCTATGCGGATAAACACAAGAAGGAAACTCGGGAAGGACCTTTATATGTGAGAATGAGGTTTGAGCCCTGGTCGGAAGCCCCACTCCTATAAGTTCTATGTCTGGAATCAAATATTTATCTTCTAACTTAACAGTTTTGCTAAACATTGTTGCTTTCAATAAGTTTCTCGATAATCTGATTCCTGACACGCAACGCCCGAGTTCAAGTCAGGAGATCTCGACGCCCATGGCAAGGGTGACTCGAAACCTTGCCAGAGACCGATACGACCGCGATGTGGCGTCACCGGTGTAGGAGAGGAAGATGGCTGACGTGCGTGGGTGTGGGGTATAGGGTGCTCGCCGGTGCCGGAGAAGAGGGGGTAGAAGGATAGTCGGGGCAGTGGTGTCTCGAGCAAGCCGGAATGCAGAGGCGGCATGGCAATGCCGGTGAGCGCGGGGGCGGTGGTGGTGGTGGACCGTAGTCGG
>NC_041393.1:727810246-727854383 GCF_002162155.2 Triticum dicoccoides | reverse complement strand
GGTGCGTTGCACAGGTTGACTGAAACTTAAAAAGAAAAGAGTCGCCTGACTAGTGAACATGTCCACAACGACCGACAAGCCATGCATGCCACGGTGTCCACATGCACGTCCAAAAAGCAACAAGCGATGGTATCGAGAATTCGAGATGCCAAATGGCCACGACGTGCCGAGCACGTCCAAAGGCAACGATCCAACGAGCGTACCTCGACCCGCCGGCGGGGCAGAACACGACGCCGTAGCTGGCACTGCCACCGGCGCACGTGAACGTGGACGTCGCGTCGTCGTAGGCGTAGCTGTAGGCGCGCGGGCACGCGGCCTTGAACAGCCGCGAGTAGGCCGTCGGCGCGCACGTCGCCGGCGTCCCGTGCGCGCCGCTGCAGCAGTACGCCTCCGTCCCGAAGGCCTCGCACGCGCTCCGGCACGCCACCGCCGCGCCGGCCACGGCGACGCACAGCTCCGGCGGGCAGTGCGCGTTCAGGTCGGCGGGGCAGTCTGTGGTCGGGCAGCTCCCGTTCGCCGGCGCGACCAGCACCGGCACGTTGTCGACGAGACTCAAGTCGTAGAAGTCGTCGCTTCCGATGGAAGCGAGCGTGAACTCGGCCAGCGTGGCCGGCGGGTCCATGCCGCGGCCGGAGCACTTGATGGTGTCCGAGCCACAGTCACCGGTAGCGCAGGCGAAACCTGCGCCAGAGGAGGAGCTCTGCACGCAGAGCGTGCGGCCCCACATGCGGCCGGACCAGCCATCAGCGACGTCCACGGCGCGGGACTCGCCCGGGGAAAGCGCGAAGCCGGTGGTGGACGGCGGCGCCACGCCGGCGTTGGAGAGGATGCCTGGCCACACGGTATAGCTGCAGTTGTTCTTCAGTGTGAACGTCGCAGGGCTTGCTCCTGCCAGCCAATAATTACAATCCATATATACATTGCCCATTGATCAGGTACAAGCTTAAGTAATACTACTCCCTCCGTTCACTTTTGTAATTCGTTTCAGACAACTCAAAATAGGCTGTTTTGCACATTGTCTAAAATGTCTTCAGGGTCTTATAAAAGTGAACAGAGGTAGTAGTAGTAACTGGAAATTTAACACAAGATTAAGAAACAATATTAACAATGCCACACGAACACAAATAAAGAGTGGTCAATGTTAACTACGGTGTACCTCTGAGGAAGGAGAGGCAGAGACGAGAGAGCAGAGGGAGAGGTGCTCCCCCCATGGAGCCGGAGGAAAAGAGGGAAAAGAGAAGGGATCAACACTTGAGCGATTAACAATTCTTAACATGTACATACATGATGCATGTGATGTAATCATCTAATTAACTAGTGATAAATTGACCTATTGCTGTCAGGAGATACTAAACTATGAGATGGAGGAAGCTACAAACCTTGAAGAAAGGTTCATTCGATCTCCAAAGTTGATTTCCAGTATAAACTATTAAGAGATGAGACATCAAATGTGGTTTGCAAATTGCAAGTTAGGTGAGAGCCTCTTCGTTATATTAAGTCTCGCCTCGGCCGGTGAGTTGACTCATTTAAACAGTGTGTGTTTTCAAATCCCAACCATGATTGGATCAAATAAAGAAATAGAAGCTCGAGAAGGAATGCCACTAAAAACCTAGTTCGCTCTCAAATAAAAAGCTAGTTCACTCGCTAAAGCATCCATGGCTGACTGGTGAAAGCGTCCATCAACCTAGAAAGGCAAAATAGGTCAAAAGTAGGTTCGATTCCTGCTGGATGCACTGCCTATAAAAGACAGAAACAGAGGAGGAAAAGAAGGTTGTATAGGGAACTTGCTTTTGGATCAAAAGTGAATCCCTCTATTCTGTTAGTGTTTTATGAGAAAATCTTTTATATACACAACAAGTGCAAAAATCCTTAGTCACTAGGCAAGAAAGCTCGATGGGAACAAAAAGGATACAATTAATGTCAAATAAGAATTTTGTTTCTTGGAGTGAAAGGCTCAAACAACAATCAGGAGGACAACAATAGTTCTATATATAAAGGGAATATTTGGCATCACCCGACGAATCGCAACACTCGTGTCCGCCGCCTTCCTTGCACGACAGATGTCCAAGTGGGCCCGCCAACTCCCCCTCCCAATGTTATTTCTTCCATGAGCTCTCCTCTACACGTTCCTCTCCCCCTTATTCCCATCTCTCCTTTGTCACAGAGAGAGCTCCCATGGCAGCACGCCTCCCATCCCCTTCTCGACCCCATCTTGGTGTCACCGCCACTATTGTGGTCCCACTACCATCTTGGATCTTGCCAATTCGCCATAGCAATATATACTGACGGCTCTTCGGTGCCAGTGGTCAAGCTCCATGTCTTCATGGTGATTTCCACCAACAACTCCACAACGCCGGTGCTGAAGCTCCACTTCTTCAATGCCAGAGGCGTCACTAACCGCCTCAACGTTGACTGGTGCGAGCACCGCGTCGACACCATCCACGACACACTCGCACTGATGAGTTGTGTTTGCAGAGGGAGCTGGAGGTGACTACAACATGGTCCGTGTTACAATGGTTGACCAAAGGTCCAACATGCGTGTTTGCGGTTACCGCAACATGGTCCGTGTTGCAATAGGTGATCGTAACATTGTCCATGTTGCAATGATTGACCAAATGACAAGTCGTCGTGACCGCAACATGATGCATGTTGCAATGGATCACCGCAACAGCATGGTCCATGTTGCCAAATTACAATACGAATATATTTGAAATTTGCGAAATTACAATACAAATAGTCTTATATATAGATTATGTACTAGTAGGAATAGAACTTGAATGTATTTTAGTTCAGAGATATATAGGTGATCTTGTTTAATTTATTCATGCGCATACTAACAAGTAATTCACTGAGGTGACAAAACCTGAACCCAACTGTTATCTGCTACTCGGTGTCTAAACACAATCGTTGCATCCCCTATACATGAAATTATGGTTCAGTTTAATTCTCAGAAAATGATTCACTTAGAACAGGTTACTATAATGTAATTCCAGAAATATACTAATACTAATCATACCCATTGCAGATAATTAGCACTAATAAACGGAAAAACATCACATGAATTCCCATTTCATGGTATCATAACCACCCATTGAGCCTATTAACTTATGATCAATGCACATCTATAAGTTGGCCCTTGATTCATTATACACGACTTACGTATCCTATGAATTCGAGTATAAACCTAATTAATTTCGCCTAACCTTTGATTTCTCATTGTCACAAGTTATTTCATTCGTGTCCTAATAAGCAGGATGTCTTGGTATACACTCTTACTACAATACTGACTCAACTAGAGTGTGTGACACAATTTTTTTATTTGGTATACAATTTTATTAGTCCAGTAAAATGTTATTGTCTATTTATATTGAGCTTTTCTACTTCCTAGCTATCTTCTCATCAAATGTATTTTAATCTTGACAACGAATCTTTTGACATATTATATTAACACTATTTTTAGGTATAACTAGCATGATCAAGAATGTAAAATAACTCATATATGTATAATTATAAAAATGCATACATCTATGATATTATCATTAATAAATAATAATACATTTCTAGTGCTACGTGAAATGCGTCTTTTTGTGAAAAGAAAAGTTTTGACCGTTTAAGATTGTATTATAATCGATTTCATAATAGATATAAGCAATTCAATATTATCACAATATTCCACCACTAAACTTATGCCTTTGATGATTATATTTTGTCTTTGTATGTATCTTTTTCCATTGTATTACTAAATATCTAGAGAATTTGGTAGAGTGTTTGTAGTGCAGGAATCAAGGAACTTGGTAGATATTGTTAAGGACAAGACTAACAAGTATACATGTAACTATCCCCACAAAAAAAAAGTGTACATATGACTAAATAGACAATTCTAGAGTGTAGGCAATGTCTAGCAGATGATCTCTACGAAAACTAGTGTGACTTATCTAAATAGTGCACCCATTTCAAAGTTGGAGAAAATTATAAGAAACATTTTTTACTTTTTCTTGTTCAATGGTGTCAACAACATGATTATTTCTTCACCGAGACACCCTTGAGAAATGACTTAGCTCTCGGGGCTCCACTACACCCTCCCAGACAATACACTGAAATACGTTGAAATGAGGGTTGTGCAAAAAAAATCTAGGGCTTTTTAACACATGATACTATTCACCCTCTCAGACCATGAATTTGTCTTTTTTGTACAGGTCAACATATTTCATCCTGAAAATTTACACACATACACCTCACATACTTGTTTACTTGTATTTTTTTTTCAGATTTTTTAAAACTGAAAATTTTGAAAATTTTCAAAAATCCGGCTCCATGGAGGCAAAACGGCTCTCCCATTTAAAGGAAATTTCTTTTGGAGGCCGAGCTCCATGGAGGCCTCCAAATACAAAATTACAAACTCATGAAAATTCATGTTTTTACATTTCAAAAAAATCTAAAAAAAATACAGATATAGATGAAGGCATAATGAACAAGTGTCAATTTTCAGGACGAAATACGTTGAAACGAGGGCTGCGCAAAAAAAATAGATTTTTAACAAATGATAGTATTCACCTCCCAGACCATGAATGTATTTTTTTGTACATGCCACGGTTCAACGTATTTCATCCTAAAATTTTACACACACACACCTCACATACTTGTTTGCATGTACAATTTTTTCAGATTTGTTTGAAACTGAAAATTTCGAATTTTTCATAAATCCAGCCTCCATGGAGGCAAAACGCCTCTCCCATTTAAAGGAAATTGCTTTTGGAGGCCGAGCTCCATGGAGGCCTCCAAATGCAAAATTAAAAATTCATGAAAAATCATCTTTTTTCATTTTTAAAAATTCTGATAAAATATAGATGAAGGCATAATGCACAAGTGTGTGAATTTTCAGGACGAAAAAAGTTGAAATAATGGCATTGTAAAAAAACAAATCTAGAGCTTTTTTTACACATGGTACTATTCACCCTCCCAGATCATAAAATTTTCTTTTTTATATTTTGCATTTCAACGTATTTCATCCTGAAATTTTACACACATACACCTCACATCCTTGTTTACTTGTATAAATTTTTCATATTTTTTTCAAATTGAAAATTTTGATTTTCGATTTTTTCAAAAATTCGACCTCCATGTAGGCCAAGATCCAAAACGCCTCTCCCTTAATTTAACCTTAATTAATTCGTTCATATGCCGCAGGCCCACGACGACAGGCCGTGCATGATGCATGCTACGCTGTCCACATGCACACGTCCAAAATGCCAAATGGCCACGACGTGCCGAGCACGTCCAACGAGCGTACCTCGACCCGCCGGCCAGGCAGAACACGACGCCGTAGCCGGCACTGCCGCCGGCGCACGTGAACGTGGAGGTGGCGTCGTCGTAGGTGTAGCTGTAGGCGCGCGGGCACGCGGCCTTGAACAGCCGCGAGTAGGCCGTGGGCGCGCACGTCGCCGGCATCCCGTGCGCGCCGCTGCAGCAGTACGCCTCCGTCCCGAACGCCTCGCACGCGCTCCGGCACGCCACCGTCGCGCCGGCCACGACGACGCGCAGCTCCGGCGGGCACTGCGCGTTCAGGTCGGCGGGGCAGTCCGTGGTCGGGCAGCTCCCGTTCGCCGGCGCGACCAGCACCGGCACGTTGAAGCCGTCGACGAGGCTCACGTCGTAGAAGTCGTCGCCTCCGATGGAAGCGAGCGTGAACTCGGCCAGCGTGGCCGGCGGGGCGGCTCCGCGGCCGGAGCACTCGATGGTGTCCGAGCCGCAGTCACCGGTAGCACAGGTGAAGCAGGCGCCAGAGGAGGAGCTCTACACGCAGAGCGTGCGGCCCCACATGCGGCCGGACAAGCCATCGTCGACGGTCACGGCACCGGACTCGCCTGGGGAGAGCGCGAAGCCGGTGGTGGACGGCGGAGCCACGCCGGCGATGGAGAGGATGCCCGGCCACACGGTATAGCCGCAGTTGTTCTTCACTGTGAACGTCGCAGGCCGTGCTCCTGCTGGCCATTAAGTACAAAATCCATATATTGTATCCATTGATCAGATACAAGCTTAACTAATAGTAACCGGAAATTTAACACAAAAAGTAAGAAGCGCATTAACGAACTTATTAACAGTGGCACAAGAACACAAATAAAGAGTGATTAATGTTAACTACGGCGTACCTTTGAGGAAGGAGACGCAGAGCAGAGAGAACAGAGGGAGAAGTGCTCCCTCCATGGAGCCGGAGGAAGAGAGGGAGAGGAGAAGGGATCAAAACTTTAGAGAGATGATGACACAAAAATTAACAATTCTTAACATGTTCATGCATCATGCATGTGATGTGATCATCTAATTGCTGATTAGCTGATCTATTCCTGTCAGGAGCTACTAAACTAAGGGATGGAGGAAGGTAAGAAACATTCAAGAAAGGTTCATTCGATCTCCAAAGTTGATTTTCTGTATAAACTATTAAGAGATGCGACATAAAGTGTGGTTTGCAAACTGCAAGTTAGGTGAGTCATTCTTCGTTAGACTAAGTTCTCTATCTCTCTTGCATCGGCCGGTGAGTTGTCTCATATTTAAACAGAGCATGTTTTTTCCAATCCAAACTATGATGGATCAAATAAGAATTTTGTTTCTTGTAGTGAAAAGGCTCAAGCAAACAACCAGGAGGACAACAATAGTAGTATATACAATAGCCTCAAGACCAAAATAAAAAGAGGCTCCTTTGGTCGCTCCCGCGGGCGGCCTTGGAGCGAACCCAGCCACCGCCGCCAGCAGCACCCCCGTCCATCCTCCCCTCGCGGCCGCCGGAGGGCGTCGCCGGGCAGCGGCGGGGCCCTTCCCTCCTTTCACTCGGGTTTGGGTGGCGCGACGCGTGCGAAGGGGGTCGCGGTGGCCTGGTCGGCACGGAGGTGTGGGTGCGCGACACTGGCTAGTGGAGGTCCGAGGCGAGGCCCGTGCGGCGGATCTGGCTGCCCCGGCGACGGCTTTGGCGCCGTTGGGGCGCGGTGGGCGGGGCTCCGCAGTGGTGTGGCTGCACGGGGCCGGCGAGTGGAGGTCTGCAGAGCAGCAGATGCAAGGGGCAGCTGGGGGTGGATCTGGCGCGGCCGGGCGCAACAAGGGGCATGGAGGCGCGGGGACGGGCTCGCGGCGACCGCGAGCAGCGCGGCCGCGCGGGCTCGGCAGGGGCGCGGCGTGTGCGGTTGTCGGTGGCTGCACGCGGTGAGGATGTGGTGTTGCTGGAGGCTGCGCGGATGTGGTGCTGCAGGGGGCAGAGGCTGAACGCCGGGGTGGCGGGCCCGGAGCTTGGGCGTCGTTCCTGCTGGGCGATGCGGTGGTGTTGGCTGCGGACCGGAGCGCGGCGGGTCGTGGGGCTTGGCGCTCAGATCTGGAGTCAGCGTGGGTGCTCAGGCTCTGGCCTGGGTGAAGGAGAGGCAACCGACGAGGCATCCCATCCTGCTGCGGCGATGGGGATACAAGATTTGGCTGCCAGGGTGGCTTATGCGTGGAGGTGCAGCGAGGGTAGGTCTGAAGGTGGACTGACGGATTGGCTGTCGACCAGAGGATTTCGAGGGCTGGGTGAAAACCCGTTTCTGGCCATGGCTTGAGCCTGTGACGGCGGCGTCCATGGACACCGTGACCTTCCTGAAGGCGTCGACGGGATGCTCTCTCTTCCTCTGCGAGGGACAACTCCGGGGGAAACTCCAGACCCGAGGGTCGGTTGTTGGCGGCGTGTTGACGTCATTCCCCTCTTGAGGGCATCGATTTTGGAGGTTAATCCAGTCAGAGGGACCATTAGGTGTGTTGGAAGGTTGGGTGGTGGAAGGCGTTGATGTGGCGTCAAGGCTTCTGTGGCAATGATGATGGGGCGAGTGAAGTTGGAGGCGTTGCAGTGGTTGCGGTAGCCGGCTCTTCTCCGACCTGTCCGTGAGATTACCTCGGTTTGTTTGTTGCGGTGAAGTCAGAGCTGGGGCGGCGGGGGCCTGTGGCAACGATGACAGGCAGCAGGTGGTCCATTCGGTGGTCTTCCACGGCGCCAGCCTGGCATAGTTCTTCTTTGGATCTCTCCTTCAGAGTCAGAGCTGCGCTGCCCTCGACGCGGGTGGCTGAGTTCTGGCACGGTGTATGTGCCGCTGAGCGGTTTGTTACGGTTTTCGCCCGGTTCTCCGTTAATTAACCGGACAATTCTCTTTTGCTTAATTAATGGAAGAAGCAAATCATTTGCCTTCGTTTCAAAAAATAGTACTATACATGAAGGGAATGCTTAGCATCACCCGACCGGATCGCAACGCATGTGTCCACTACCTTCCATGCACGACACATCCCAAGTGGGTCCGCCCGATGCCCCCTCCCAACTTCTTAGGGAAATGTCAGGTAATCTTCGCTATCCAAACCGGGTCTCAAAGGGAATCAATCCTCTGCCACCACCGTGGGGTCTGCGATGATGGTGGCGATGACGATGTTGTCTGCCAGCTCATAAGTAATTTGGCCGCGATGTGCGTCGCCACTGTCACCGTCATCCGAAAGCCGCCACCGCCCTCCACCTCCCCCACAACCTCCATTCCATCCTCCTCCTCCACCTCCGCCTCCTCCTCGTCCTCTGATGATGATGATGACACTGATGAATCTAACTCTGAAGAGGGGCTCGGGTCGGCGGCCTCGTGAGCAGCGACCTTCGTAGCTACCTCTGCCGAGATTTGGGCTCAACGGGAAGGGGGTAGGCTACGCGTAGTACATTGGACGATGGCTAACCATGGCTACGACAGTGGTGTGGGCGGCGGTAGTGCATAACTAGATCGGCTTGTTTTCTGCTTCGACGACTAGGGTTAGGGTATGGGTCGACTATTTGGGGATTCACGGTGGGCCTATGAGAAAGTGTCGGTGGTGCTTCAGTTTTTGTCCACACTGCAAATGCTTCATCTTCTCTATAAAATGTTGACTGTTTTAACTTCTATGTTAAAATGGAAACTGCTATAATTTCTGCTTTTTCTTCTCTATAAATGCCAACTGCAGGTTCCACTTATTTGTGACAATGAAAACTGCTATAGCTTTTCTGTTTTATCTTCCATGTGAAATGCAAACCGCTACAGCTTCTGCTTTATCTTCTCTGTAAAATGCTATCAGGTTCCACTTATTTGTTACAATGAAAACTGCCATAACTTCTTTGCTTTATCTTCTCTACAGAGCACTGCTACATGGATTTAGGTCGCATTACATTATCAATAACCTGCTCTTTTTTTTTTGTACATGTAGCTTCATTTTATTTGCAAAGAAGAACATATGGCTAGCTGTGTGCTTTAGAGATATAAATGACACCAACTAACGACGGAAGGCGCCACATGTAGAGCTCGAAGCAGGCCACAAACCATGACCCGCGAGCTGCGGCCGATGCACTCGGAGCCCCTCTCGGGACAACACATATAACATAGGATGAATTTGGACTTATACAAGTGTTTTACATTTCAATATTTTTCATTTGTATAAACATGTAAAAGATTTGTACTATTTATACTGCAATGAATTATATTGTTGTCTTTGTGCTTTTGTACTCAAGTGTTTCATCTGATTAGCATGTTTACCTAATAATAAAATATTAGATCCATGACATACACAATTGGAGGCGGTTATTGGTACCAAACCGATGTCAACACGTAGAGCATTGCAAGCGGTTATACATTTGAAAACGCCTATGCGATTCCGGTTGGAGGCGTTTTCCGAAACCACCGCCGCTGGATTGAGTATTAGCAACACGGGGTTTTAGAAGGAACGGGAAACCGCCGCCGCTCCATGTACCAAAACCGCCTTCAAAGGCCAGTTCTGTAATAGTATCTTGCTTTGGTATTTTGGCTCTTAATCATTTTTAACCCCGCAGAAGATTCAACTGTATCATACATCCATCACACATAGATATCAAGAGGATAGACACACACGAAAGAAAAAGTTTGATGAAATCGTACCATATTTCTTCCCGCCAAAATACATTGGTCATACGTCTAACAGGACTAAGAATGGTCCAATCCCAGAGATGTCATACAATTTTTTTCTTCTAATTACGTGTGCGAGAAAACTCAAAATAGAAGTGTGCGTGATATATTGTAAAACCGAGGGGCGATTGTTCTTCTCGAAAGCTATCCATTATTCCATTCTTACTTGTCTTATTCTTTTTTCTTCTTAGTCACGTGAACTTGCAATAGAGGCATGCATGTCGAAGGACCACCTAGCAATGACTATAAGCACTTGAGCAAGTCGAAGGCCTGCCGTCGTCATCGCCCATCCCTCGATGAAGCTGGGCAAATCTTGTTGTAGTAGACAGTTAGGAAGTCGTCGTGCTAAGTCCCATAGGACCAACGCACCAGACTAGCAACTATCACCAATGAAGAAAGTTGAAGATTAGAAGGATCAAGCCTTTAAACACCCAAACGAAGACGAACAAAGTCCAGATCCAAACAAACCCACCGAAAACCAGCACCGACCGGATCCCGCGAGATCTGATGGAGACAAACCTCCACACGCCCTCCTACAATGCTGGACGCACCATTGGGACGGGGATAGAACCTGGGAGACATTAATCCTACTAAGGGACCTCACCATCGTCACATAGCCCCAAACAAGACGTTGAATCTGACAAGAACGAGAGCGGGGTCCCTCCCGTCGGTGGGGGGCCAAGATCCTCTGCACCTTCATGGCCTAGAGGCCATCAGAGATGGGGCGGATCTGTGGCGGCACCGACAAGAAGAGAAGAGCTTTTCTTGTGGAGGATCATAGGTCCTGAATCCAGACATCTCGTTTTTCAAACCTATCCATCAAAGGACGTGTTTCTTGTCTCATCATTTAGTCGGTAGAATTAGCTTGTTACTACATTAATAAACAAATTTTTTTGTACAATATGCCAAGCACCGAAGTCCACGCGCTAGCTTCAAACACAAAGGTATTACGAGTAAACCACAAGACCACAACAACCACCAAAACATTGCTGCAATCAAAACTTAGTATTTCTAATTCACCCTAGAACCTCCACACACATGCTTAAATCTATCATATCATCGAACAAAAGAGGAGATCTCCATACATCCGCATCCCTAATACACCACCACATCAAATGCCATAGTGGACACCGTAAGAACAACTATACCCCCCTTCCCCCACAACTCGCATCAACGTCCTCCACACCAACCATTATTAGCCCACCCCTCTGTCACTTGAAGACACTTTCTATAACACATCAAGGTAAAAAAATGAAGTTAAGTTGCACACTCGCCTTCCACCGACGCAGTAAACGAACCCCCTTCACCCTTGAGTCCAGCAATGCCTCATACACGGAACTCGTACTAAAATGTTGAGATTCTGGTAAGCCCCACTTGGCCACAACACCTTGTGTAATCGCTACCCTCCCATCTCATTTCTCCATTTCCATGGAACAAAATTATATTATGATAAATTAAATTACATCTGCCCCCTTCAAGCACCTCTTTTACACACGCTTAATTTGACCAGTGGAATGTAATTTTCGGAACAAAAGTATGGATGGTTCCGAACAGTTAAACTCGGGTTTGTTCTCAAAGTATGACAAACCCTAAGTGATTGCACCTGAATTTTTATGTTTTATTTCATTTGGTAGTATATTGTGTTTCTTTTAATCTTTTAGTCAATATTGAAGGATAAACTTCTAAAAACTTTAAGGAAGCAATATTGTTCTGTAAAGTGGCGATATCAACGTACTTCCTCCATTCAAGTTTATTATTCCCTGTGAAAATTTCAGACTAAATTTGACTACATAATATAATTTATATGGTATAAAGTTTACCATTGGATTTGAATTAAAAATAAATTTCTAACAATATACCTTTTGTGACATACAACACACACTTGATTAATCAAAAATTGAGTAAGAGTTAGGTTCAAAATTCAAGGGCTCATATGAACCTTTATGGACAAAGTACATATTAGTAATATTCTTCTAGTATATACTATATAAATAAATTTTCAAATAATAAATTGATTTATATAAATAATACACCACACACTTGATTAATCAAAATTTGAGTAAGAGTTAGGTTCAAAATTCAAGGGCTCATATGAACCTTTATGGACAAAGTACATATTAGTAATATTCTTCTAGTATATACTATATAAATAAATTTTCAAATAATAAATTGATATTTTCTTTAAACAATAATTTTATTTAGTTTCATATGTTTATTCAAAATTGAAAGCTGCGGTGGAGGCAACTTGGATTGTAGTCCAAATTGACTCACCTCGGCTAGATGTTTCTTTTCATGGAGAACTCAAGTCAAATTAGATGAATAAAGTTTAGTGTGAATCGAGTAATTTTGAATTAGAAACTATAGTGTTAGAACGATATCTATCAGAACTTTGTACATAATTTTAAACAAATCTATTATTGAGTAATTTGTTACAAGTTTCTCGAGTACAAAGTTATTAAGTTTCGGGTTAAAATTAAGTATAATATATTTTTTATCACAAGTTACAAATAAACTATGGAAAATTAATAATATTATTCCTAACCTTGAAAAAATCCCTTCAGGATGAAACTATTTATAATTTATACTAAACTTTTTTACTTGTTCATAAATAATTTTCTCGCTAAATATGTTTTTATTGATATGCCTCATTTATATACTATATTGAATGTATATCTTCAAATAAAACTAGTAGGACTAATAATTAAGCATGATAATTTATATTATGACATCGAGTAGTCATATCATTCCAATATTAATCATTACAAATACATTTTCTAATGCTAAACTGAAGCTTAAGATGTTCTTATTTAGCTTTATATGGTTAAGAAAACTCTACTATTACCATGAATATCCCATGTATCCAAAGAAACTAATATAATCACAGTTCCTGTTTGTATATATCATTTTCTGTCATATTCTTAAGATCTATTACATTCTTTAGAAGATGTTTCTAGAGTATAAGACTTGTAATTTAGAATAAAATGTAAACATAAATTTCTAGATACTCCTAACATTACTAAATAGTGAAAACACATAATTATATACATATGTATACGTGTGAGTCTCTCGTCCGTGGATGACCAATGATATGCATGACCTTTGCCTTGTGACGTGGATACATTGAGGGCCTATTTGTTTCGCATAATTCTATAAAACATAGAAAAAATAGAAAAAGGTTGTAATCTCATGTCCATTTGATCCTATAAGATTGTGTTTCACCTTTTTTGTAAAAAGTTTTGAATTTTAGAAGAATTTTAATGATTTTATTCCATAAAATTTTTTCTACATGACTTGTTTGATTCATAGGATATTATATGGTTAGTTATTATGCATTTCAATGGAAAAAATTTCATCATAGTCTATCCTAATGGAAATTTTGCTTTTGTTTCTTTGACAACCATCCATACACTTAATATTTTAGGAAAGTTTCCCTATTTTATTTAATTGTGGAACCAAAGAAAATCTATTACATATTCATGCATTTTTTCAACTGGATCAATGTACCATGACACCATAATCATCTGCTTTTATAATCCAAGAAAAAGGCCCAAAGTTGTTTAAATGCATCACAATAATTCAAAGAGTTCTTGACAAGAGGTTTGAGTGGATCCAGATCCTTCTGTAAAACGTAGGATGAGGGAATACCACGGTAAGAACCTAACCTTTTATATCTAAATAACTATTCTATATCAATCTATTTCTCTCAGCATGCAAGCATGCCACCCTAGTATGCAGCCTGCATGAAAGGCCCCCACCGCAACATGCAATCATGCAACATGAGAATTTCTATTCATTATATTATTTACAACTATACAATAATGAAACACAACAATCATATGTATTTTTAGTTTTAGTTCGCATCTTATTAATTACTCAAAATACTCATATTCCATACAACCAAGTATCGAAGAATCTATTCATTGTTCCAAGCTTATTTGTACTCATCTTTTGGAAAAATGAAGGAAATATGCCCTAGAGGCAATAATAAAGTTATTATTTATTTCCTCATATCATGATAAATATTTATTATTCATGCTAAAATTGTATTAACCGGAAACATGATACATGTGTGAATACATAGACAAACTTAATGTCACTAGTATGCCTCTACTGACTAGCTCATTAATCAAAGATGGTTATGTTTCCTAACCATAGACATGTGTTGTCATTTGATTAATGGGATCACATCATTAGGAGATGATGTGATTGACTTGACCCATTCCGTTAGCTTAGCACTTGATCGTTTAGTATGTTGCTATTGCTTTCTTCATGACTTATACAAAGTTCCTATAACTATGAGATTATGCAACTCCCGTTTACCGGAGGAACACTTTGTGTGCTACCAAATGTCACAACGTAACAGGGTGATTATAAAGGAGCTCTACAGGTGTCTCCAAAGGTACATGTTGAGTTGGCGTATTTCGAGATTAGGTTTTGTCACTCCGATTGTCGGAGAGGTATCTCTGGGCCCTCTCGGTAATGCACATCACTATAAGCCTTGCAAGCAATGTAGCTAATGAGTTAGTTACAGAATGATGCATTACGTAACGAGTAAAGAGACTTGCCGGTAACGAGATTGAACTAGGTATTGGATACCGATGATCGAATCTCGGGCAAGTAACACACCGATGACAAAGGGAACAACATATGTTGTTATGCGGTTTGACCAATAAAGATCTTCGTAGAATATGTAGGAGCCAATATGAGCATCCAGGTTCCGCTATTGGTTATTGACCGGAAACAGTTCTAGGTCATGTCTACATAGTTCTCGAACCCGTAGGGTCCACACGCTTAACGTTACGATGATAGTTTTATTATGAGTTTATAAGTTTTGATGTACCGAAGGTTGTTCGGAGTCCCGGATGTGATCATGGACATGACGAGGAGTCTCTAAATGGTCGAGACATAAAGATTGATATATTGGAAGCCTATATTTGGATATCGGAATCGTTCCGGGTGAAATCGGGATTTTACCGGAGTACCGGGGGGTTACCGGAACCCACCGGGGGTTATTGGGCCTACATGGGCCCTAAGGGAGAAGAGGAGGGCCGGCCAGGGCAGGCCGTGCACCCCCTCCCCCTAGTCCGAATAGGACAAGGAACGGGGCGGGGGGGGGGGGTGGCGCCCCCCTTTCCTCTTTCCCCCTTCCTCCTTCCTTCTCCAACAAGGCAAGAGGGGGGAGTCCTACTCCCGGTGGGAGTAGGACTCCTCCAGGCGCACCCCTAGGGCCGGACGCACCTCCCCCTCCCTCCTTTATATACGGGGGTAGGGGGGCACCCCATGACACACAAGTTGATCTTCGTGATCTTTCCTTAGCCGTGTGCGGTGCCCCCCTCCACCATATTCCATCTCGGTCATATCGTTGCGGTGCTTAGGCGAAGCCCTGCGTCGGTAGAACATCATCATCGTCACCACGCCGTTGTGCTGACAGAACTCATCCCCGACACCCTGCTGGATCGGAGTCCGGGGATCGTCATCGAGCTGAACGTGTGCTGAACTCGGAGGTGCCGTACGTTCGGTACTTGGATCGGTTGGATCGTGAATACGTACGACTACATCAACCGCGTTGTTCTAACGCTTCCGCTTTCGGTCTACGAGGGTACGTGGACAACACTCTCCCCTCTCGTTGCTATGCATCACCATGATCCTTGCGTGTGCGTAGGAATTTTTTTGAAATTACTACGTTCCCCAACAGTGGCATCCGAGCCTGGTTTTATGCGTAGATGTTATATGCACGAGTAGAACACAAGTAAGTTGTAGGTGATACAAGTCATACTGCTTACCAGCATGTCATACTTTGGATTGGCGGTATTGTTGGATGAAGCGGCCCGGACAGATATACGCGTACGCTTACGCGAGACTGGTCTTACCGCCGTGCTTTGCACACAAGTGACTAGCGGGTGTCAGTTTATCCAACTTTAGTTGAACCGAGTGTGGCTATGCCCTGTCCTTGCGAAGGTTAAAACAACACTAACTTGACGAAATATCGTTGTGTTTTTTATGCGTAGGTAACAACGGTTCTTGCTCAGCCCGTAGCAGCCACGTAAAACTTGCAACAACAAAGTAGAGGACGTCTAACTTGTTTTTGCAGGGCTTGTTGTGATGTGATATGGTCAAGACGTGATGAGATATAAATTGTTGTATGAGATGATCATGTTTTGTTGAAGTTATCGGCAACTGGCAGAAGCCTTATGGTTGTATCTTTATTGCATAAGATGCAAGCGCCAAATAATTGCTTTACTTTATCGCTATGCGATAGCAATAGTTGCAAGAGCAATCGTTGGCGAGACGACCATGTGACGACACATTGATATAGATCAAGATGATGGAGATCATGGTGTCGTGCCGGTGATGATATAGATCATGACAGTACTTTGGAGATGGAGATCAAAGGCGCAAGATGATCATGGCCATATCATGTCACATATTTTGATTGCATATGATGTTTATCTTTTATACATCTTATTTTGCTTAGTTTGACGATAACATTTTAAGATGATCGCTCACTAATTATCAAGAAGTGTTCTCCCTGAGTATGCACCGTTGCGAAAGTTCTTCGTGCTGAGTCACCACGTGATGATCAGGTGTGATAGGCTCTACGTTCAAATACAACGGGTGCAAAACAGTTGCACACGCGGAATACTCAGGTTAAACTTAACGAGCCTAGCATATACAGACATGGCCTCGGAACACGGAGACCGAAAGGTCGAGCGTGAATCATATAGTAGATATGATCAACATAGTGATGTTCACCATTGAAAACTACTCCATCTCACGTGATGATCGGACATGGTTTAGTTGATTTGGATCACGTGATCACTTAGATGACTAGAGAGATGTCTGTCTAAGTGGGAGTTCTCAAGTAATATGATTAATTGAACTTAAATTTATCATGAACTTAGTCCTGGTAGTATTTTGCAAGTTATGTTGTAGATCAATAGCTCGCGTTGTTGCTTTGATATGTTTATTTTGATATGTTCCTAGAGAAAATTGTGTTGAAAGATGTTAGTAGCAATGATGCGGATTGGATCCATGATCTGAGGTTTATCCTCATTGCTGCACAGAACAATTATGTCCTTAATGCACCGCTAGGTGACAGACCTATTGCAGGAGCAGATGCAGACGTTATGAACGTTTGGCTAGCTCAAAATGATGACTACTTGATAGTTTCGTGCACCATGCTTAACGGCTTAGAATCGGGACTTCAAATACGTTTTGAACGTCATGGACCATATGAGATGTTCCAGGAATTGAAGTTAATATTTCAAGCAAATACCCGAGTTGAGAGATATGAAGTCTCCAACAAGTTCTATAGCTAAAATATGGAGGAGAATCGCTCAACTAGTGAGCATGTGCTCAGATTGTCTGGGTACTACAATCGATTGAATCAAGTGGGAGTTAATCTTCCAGATAAGATAGTGATTGACAGAGTTCTCTAGTCACCATCACCAAGTTACTAGAACTTCGTGATGAACTATAGTATGCAAGGGATGACGAAAATGATTCCCGAGCTCTTCGTGATGTTGAAATCGACGAAGGTAGAAATCAAGAAAGAGCATCAAGTGTTGATGATTGACAAGACCACTAGTTTCAAGAGAAGGGCAAAGGGAAAGAAAGGGAACTTCAAGTAGAATGGCTAGCAAGTTGTCACTCACGCGAAGAAGCCCAAAGCTGGACCAAATCTTGAAACTGAGTGCTTTTACTGCAAAGGAAATGGTCACTGGAAGCGGAAATGCCCTGAATATTTGGTAGATAAGAAGGATGGCAAAGTGAACAAGGGTATAGTTGATATATAGGTTATTGATGCGTACCTTACTAGTGTTTATACTAGCCCCTGAGTATTTGATACTTGTTCGGTTGCTAAAAATTAGTAACTCGAAACAGGAGTTACAGAATAAACAGAGACTAGTTGAGGGTGAAGTGACGATGAGTGTTGGAAGAAGTTCCAAGATTGATATGATCATCATCGCACACTCCCTATACTTTCGGGATTAGTGTTAAACCTAAATAAATGTTATTTGGCATTTGCGTTGAGCATGAATATGATTTGATCATGTTTATTGCAATACGGTTATTCATTTAAAGTTTGAGAATAATTGTTATTCTGTTTACATGAATAAGACCTTTGATGGTCATACACCCAATGAAAATAGTTTGTTGGATCTCGATCGTAGTGATACACATATTAATAATATTGATGCCAAAAAATGCAAAGTTAATAATGATAGTGCAACTTATTTGTGGCACTGCCATTTGGGTCATATCGGTGTAAAGCGCATGAAGAAACTCCATAAAGATGGATTTTCGGAATCACTTGGTTATGAATCATTTGATGCTTGCGAACCGTGCCTTTTGGGCAAGATGACTAAAACTCCATCCTCTGGAACAATGGAACGAGCTACTGACTTATTGGAAATAATACATACCGATGTATGCGATCCAATGAGTGTTGATGCTCGTGGCAAGTATCATTATTTTCTGACCTTCACAAGATGATTTGAGCAGATATGGGTATATCTACTTGATGAAACATAAGTCTGAAATAGTTGAAAGGTTCAAAGAATTTCAGAGTGAAGTGGAAAAATCATCGTAACAAGAAAATAAAGTTTCTATGATCTAATTGTAGAGATGAATATTTGAGCTACGAGTTTGGCCTTCATTTTAAACAATGTGGAATAGTTTCACAGCTCACGCCGTATGGAACACCACAGCGTAATGGTGTGTCCGAACGTCGTAACTGCACTTTATTGGATATGGTGCAATCTATGATGTATCTTACCGATTTACCACTATCGTTTTGGGGTTATGCATTAGAGATAGCTGCATTCACTTTAAATAGGGCACCATCTAAATCCGTTGAGACGACACCGTATGAACTATGGTTTAGCAGTAAACCTAAGCTGTCATTTCTTAAAGTTTGGAGTTGCGATGCTTATGTGAATAAGGTTTCAACCTGATAAGCTCGAACCCAAATCGGAGAAGTGCGTCTTCATAGAATACCCAAAGGAAACTGTTGGGTACACCTTCTATCACAGATCCAAAGGCAAAACATTCGTTGCTAAGAATTGATCCTTTCTAGAGAAGGAGTTTCTCTCGAAAGAAGTGAGTGGGATGAAAGTAGAGCTTGATAAGGTAATTTGTACCTTCTCCCGAATTGGAAAGTAGTTCATCACAGAAATTGGTTCCAGTGATTCCTACACCAATTGGTGAGGAAGCTAATGATGATGATCATGAAACTTCAGATTAAGTTACTACAAAACATCGTAGGTCTTCCAAAGTACAGTCTGCACCAGAGTGGTACGGTAATCCTGTTCTGGAAGTCATGTTACTAGACCATAATGAACCTATGAACTATGAGGAAGCGATGATGAGCCCAAATTCCACGAAATGGCTTGAGGCCATGAAATCTGAGATGGGATCCATGTATGAGAACAAAGTGTGGACTTTGGTGGAGTTGCCCGATGATCGGCAAGCCATATTATATAAATGGATCTTCAAGAGGAAGATAGACGCTGATAGTAGTGTTACTATCTACAAAGCTCGACTTGTCGCAAAAAAGGTTTTTCGACAAGTTCAAGATGTTGACTACAATGAGTTTTTCTCAACTGTAGTGATGCTTAAGTCTGTCCGAATCTTGTTAGCAATTGCCACATTTTATGAAATCTGGCAAATGGATGTCAAAACTGCATTCCTTAATGGTTTTCTTAAAGAAGAGTTGTATATGATGCAACCAGAAGGTTTTGTCAATCCTAAAGGTGCTAACAAAATGTGCAAGCTCCAGCGATCCATCTATGGACTGGTGCAAGCATCTCATAGTTGGAATATACACTTTGATAAGTTGATCAAAGCATATAGTTTTATACAGACTTGCGGTGAAGCCTGTATTTACAATAAAGTGAGTGGGAGCACTACCGCCTTTCTGATAAATATATGTGAGTAACATATTGTTGATCAAAAATGATGTAGAATTTTTCTGGAAAGCATAAAGGAGTATTTGAAAGGAGTTCTTTAGAAAGGCCTCAGTAAAGCTACTTACATATTGAGCATCAAGATCTATTGAGATAGATCAAGACGCTAGATAAGTTTTTCAATAAGTACATACCTTGTCAGGTTTTTTGAAGTAGTTCAAAATGGAACAGTCAAAGAAAGAGTTCTTGCCTGTGTTGCAAAGGTATGAAATTGAGTAAGACTCAAATCCCGACCACGGCAGAAAATAGAAAAGAGAATGAAAGTCATTCCCTATGCCTCAGTCATAGGTTCCATAAAGTATGCTATGTACCTGACCTATTGTATACCATGCTCTGAATTTGGCAAGGGAGTACTATAGTGATCTAGGAGTAGATCACTAGACATTGGTCAAGAATATCCTTAGTGAGGACTAAGGAAATATTTCTCGATTATGGAGGTGATAAAAGAGCCCGTCATAAAGAGTTACATCGGTGCAAGTTTTTGCACCGATCCAGATAACTCTAAGTGTCAATATTGATACATATTGAAAGTAGGAGCAATTAGCTAGAGTAGCTCCGTGTAGAGCATTGTAGACATAGAATATTTGCAAAATACATACGGCTCTGAATGTGACAGACCCGTTGAGTAAGCTTCTCTCACGACCAAAACATGATCACACCTTAGTACTCTTTGGGTGTTAATCACATAGCGATGTGAACTAGATTATTGACTCTAGTAAACCCTTTGGGTGTTGGTGACATGACGATGTGAACTATGGGTGTTAATCATATACAGATATGAATATTGGTGTTAAATCACATGGCGATGTGAACTAGATTATTGACTCTAGTGCAAGTGGGAGACAGAAGGAAATATGCCCTAGAGGCAATAATAAAGTTATTATTTATTTCCTCATATCATGATAAATGTTTATTATTCATGCTAAAATTGTATTAACCAGAAACATGATACATGTGTGAATACATAGACAAACTTAATGTCACTAGTATGCCTCTACTTGACTAGCTCATTAATCAAAGATGGTTATGTTTCCTAACCATAGACATGTGTTGTCATTTGATTAACGGGATCACATCATTAGGAGAATGATGTGATTGACTTGACCCATTCCGTTAGCTTAGCACTTGATCATTTAGTATGTTGCTATTGCTTTCTTCATGACTTATACAAAGTTCCTATAACTATGAGATTATGCAACTCCCGTTTACCGGAGGAACACTTTGTGTGCTACCAAATGTCACAACGTAACAGGGCGATTATAAAAGAGCTCTAAAGGTGTCTCCAAAGGTACATGTTGAGTTGGCGTATTTCGAGATTAGGTTTTGTCACTCCGATTGTCGGAGAGGTATCTCTGGGCCCTCTCGGTAATGCACATCACTATAAGCCTTGCAAGCAATGTAGCTAATGAGTTAGTTACAGAATGATGCATTACGTAACGAGTAAAGAGACTTGCCGGTAACGAGATTGAACTAGGTATTGGATACCGATGATCGAATCTCGGGCAAGTAACATACCGATGACAAAGGGAACAACATATGTTGTTATGCGGTTTGACCGATAAAGATCTTCGTAGAATATGTAGGAGCCAATATGAGCATCCAGGTTCCGCTATTGGTTATTGACCGGAAACAGTTCTAGGTCATGTCTACATAGTTCTCGAACCCGTAGGGTCCGCACGCTTAACGTTACGATGATAGTTTTATTATGAGTTTATAAGTTTTGATGTACCGAAGGTTGTTCGGAGTTCCGGATGTGATCATGGACATGACGAGGATTCTCGAAATGGTCGAGACATAAAGATTGATATATTGGAAGCCTATATTTGGATATCGGAATCATTCCGGGTGAAATCGGGATTTTACCGGAGTACCGGGGGGTTACCGGAACCCACCGGGGGTTATTGGGCCTACATGGGCCCTAAGGGAGAAGAGGAGGGCCGGCCAGGGCAGGCCGTGCGCCCCTCCCCTAGTCCGAATAGGACAAGGAACGGGGGGGGGGTGGCGCCCCCCTTTCCTCTTTCCCCCTTCCTCCTTCCTTCTCCAACAAGGCAAGAGGGGGAGTCCTACTCCCGGTGGGAGTAGGACTCCTCCAGGCGCACCCCTAGAGCCGGCCGCACCTCCCCCCTCCCTCCTATATATACGGGGGCAGGGGGGCACCTCATGACACACAAGTTGATCTTCGTGATCTTTCCTTAGCCGTGTGCGGTTCCCCCCTCCACCATATTCCACCTCGGTCATATCGTTGCGGTGCTTAGGCGAAGCCCTGCGTCGGTAGAACATCATCATCGTCACAACGCCGTCGTGCTGACGGAACTCATCCCCGACACCCTGCTGGATCGGAGTCCGGGGATCGTCATCGAGCTGAACGTGTGCTGAACTCGGAGGTGTCGTACGTTCGGTACTTGGATCGGTCGGATCGTGAAGACGTACGACTACATCAACCACGTTGTTCTAACGCTTCCGCTTTCGGTCTACGAGGGTACGTGGACAACACTCTCCCCTCTCGTTGCTACGCATCACCATGATCCTTGCGTGTGCGTAGGTTTTTTTTTGAAATTACTACATTCCCCAACAAAAAAACATGTGAACTGAGACATGCATGTTGATATTTTGTTCCTTCGAGTATCTACAGCCAGACTTTACCAAATCTGACCCCCTATTTGTCCATCCATGCAACCACACTCCTCAGTTTTCTATCATATGTCTGGTTACTTGCACGTGATTGGTGGAAATGAAGAGAGAGAATAGAATGTACGGATAAAGAAAGAACAAAGGTGGTCCAGGGTGGGTCGCGTCCTATGTGGCCGGCTGACCGAGCACGTCCGCGAGCCCTCATATCCTCCCTATGTTTGTCCTCAATATGAGGATTCGCGCACAACCTGGACGTATATATAGGTATTTTAAAAAGGGGAATGTATTAATATCACGAAGATATCAGTTACACCCAGCCTCTACACCAACAAGATAGCGAAAGACATATAGGATGCACACAAGCAAGAACAAAATAAAAAAGAGAGAAATAAAAAAACAACCCCGTCGCAGTGACGAAATAGTCGCAACAACAACACTCTAACCACCACCAAAGACAACAATCGAACCGCAAAAGAGGTTCTCCAAAAGCAATGCCTCCAAGAAGGAAACAATGCAGAAGTGTTGTTGTCGCCCGATCAAGGATCTCGAGTTTTCACCCTGAAGAAAGACTGAGATCCCAAAACAATGCCTCCAGCAAGGCCATTGCCAGGTAAAACCAATGAAAGCCAGACCTTGGGCTTTCACCCTGGAAATCGCAGCTCGGTGCTCGAGAGCACCGCCAAAATTGATTTCCACCTGTGTTGCTGCTAAGGCCGCCGCTGCAAGTACTCAACACGTGACACGGAAAAACCTGTGCCGCCATTCTTCCACGCAACCAAAAATCATCTTTGCCCTTATAAGTCTCCAATCACAACCACCATGACTTTTGTCACCTCTATAAACGCTGTGGAAATCTATACTTAGACATGTTCCATGGCACTGGCAAGATGGCAAAGCTTTGCGCCACGCCCTCACGAAGCCTCTCTAGCCGATTATGAGGGCGGGTCTGACCTAATCAATTCTGATCTAGATATCCAGTGCTGTCATGCGCCAAAAGCTGAGATCTCAGAGAGGAAGACCGGAATCCGTCGGAGTACAGATTGAGGAGGCTGGTGCTACTTCTTGAGCTTGCGTTGGTTTTCCTTTGAAGATGAAAGGGTGATGCAGCAAAGTAGAGATAAGTATTTCCCTCAGTTTGAGAACCAATGTATCAATCCAGTAGGAGGTGATGACCCACAAGTATATGGGATCAATTTAGCCTTTTCGATATGTAAGAGTGTCAAACCCAACAAGGAGCAGAAGGAAATGACAAGTGGTTTTCAGCAAGGTAATGTTGGCAAGTGCTGAAATTGTAAGTAACGAAGTAGTTTGATAGCAAGATAATTTGTAACGAGCAAGTAACGGTAGTAGTAACAGAAGTGCAGCAAGGTAGCCCAATCCTTTTGAGGCAAAGGACAGGCCAAAACAGTCTCTTATGATAAGCAAAGTCTTCTTGGGTACAAGGGAATTTCATCTAGTCACTTTCATCATGTTGGTTCGATTCATGTTCGCTACTTTGATAATTTGGTATACGGGTGGACCCGTGCTTAGGTGATGTTCTTACTTGAACAAACCTCCTACATATGATTAACCCCCTCCTAAGCATCCGCAACTACGAGAAAAGTATTAAGAATAAATTCTAACCATAGCATTAAACTTTTGGATCCAATTGGTCCCTTACGGAATAGCGCATAAACTATGGTTTAAGCTTCTGTCACTATCGCAACCCATCATCTAATAACTACTCCACAATGCATTCCCTTAGGACCAAATATGGTGAAGTCTCATGTAGTCGACGTTCACATGACACCACTAAGGGAATCACAACATACATATCATCAAAATATCGAACACATATCAAGTTCACATGATTATTTGCAACATGATTTCTCCCTTGACCTCAAGAACGAAAGTAACTACTCATAAATAATAATAAAGCTCAAGATCAGAGGGGTATTAAATAGCATAATAGATCTGAACATATAATCTTCCACCAAATAAACCACATAGTAATCAACTACAAGATGTAATCAACACTATTACTCACCCACAAGCACCAATCTATAGTTCCCGTACAAAGATAGAACACAGGAGATGAACTAGGGTTTGAGAGGAGATGGTGCTATTGAAGATGTTGATGGATATTACCTTCCCCAAGATGGGAGAGTTGTTGGTGATGATGATGATGATGATTTCCCCCTCCGGGAGGGAAGTTCCCCCGGCGGAATCACTCTACTAGAGGGCAGAAGTGATCCGGCCCAGGTTCCGCCTCGAGACGGCGGCTCTTCGTCCTGAAAGTCCTCCCCTTATTTTTCTAGGTCAAAATGACTTATGTACCAGAAGAGGGACACCGGAGGTGGGCCGAGGGGAGCACGACCCACTAGGGCGCGCCTGGGCTCCCTGGCGTGCCCAGGTGGGTTGTGCCCACCTGGTGGGCCCCCTCTGGTACTTATTTGTTCCAATAATTCTAATTTATTCCATAAAAAATCCTCGTGAAGTTTCAGCTCATTTGTAGTTGTGCAGAATAGGTAGCCTGACGTAGCTTTTTCAGGTCCAGATTTCCAGCTGCCGGAATTCTCCCTCTTTGTGTGTACCTTGCATATTATGAGAGAAAAGGCATTAGAATTACTCCAAAAAGCATTATTATGCAATAAAACAACATAAATAACAGTAGGTAAATATGATGCAAAATGGACGTATCAACTCCCCCAAGCTTAGACCTCGCTTGTCCTCGAGCAAAAACCAAAATCAAAAAACATGTCCACATGCTCAGAGAGAGAGAGAGAGAGAGAGAGAGAGAGAGAGAGAGAGAGAGAGAGAGAGAGAGAGAGAGAGAGAGAGAGAAGGGTGTCGATAAAACCAAAATACGGACATAGAAGCATCATGTAACTTATTATTATAGCAACAAACTTTAACATAAAACTTTTATCATAGAATTTTTATCATAGACTTCTCATGAACAAGTAACAATGCATCACAACTCGAAGTACAAAGTATAAACTCTATTGGAAACCAAAAACTATGTTCTTAGTCAACTTTGCAACTACAATTCATCATCATTTCAGGAAGGGTCACATATCGGAGCCTTTTTGGTAGGTCCACATATGCTTATAGTTTCGCCTCCCAACGTATTCACCTTAAGGGTGATGTCAACAATAATAACTCATGCTATCCATATTCAACTGGATATATGTGCCTAGATCTTTCCTCACCACAAGATGCTTGCCAAAAGAGAAAATAAAAAGGAACAGAGAGAAGAACTTTGACTCTTGCATGAAAGTAAATACAGAAAAGTAAAAGATAGGCCCTTCGCAGAGGGAAGCAGAGGTTGCCATGCGTTTTTTGTTTGTATGCTCAATCCCTTAGTGTAAGAGAACGTCATGTTATATTTCCCCTTATGATGGCAACCTTTATTATGCATTCTCTTGCTTTTATTCTTCGCTATCACAAGTTTGTACAACACTCAATTTTCTCTTACACTAAATGATCTAACACTTTTAGAAGCAATTTTTATTGCCTTATTGCACCGATGACAACTTACTTGAAGGATCTTACTCAATCCATAGGTAGGTATGGTGGACTCTCAAAACAAGATTTGGGTTTAAGGGGTTTTGGATGCACAAGTAGTATCTCTACTTGGTCCGGAATGTTTGGCTAGCAAAGATAGGGGGCAAACACCACATGTTGAAGGATCTATGACAATATAGCTTCTATGTGAATATGAACAAACATAAATCATTACGTTGTCTTCCTTGTCCAACGTCAACAATTTTGGCATATAATATTTTGATCAGTGCTCACAATCACAAAAATTTTCCAGGATAGTGTATTTGCATGTGAATATTATCTTCCCTTATTAATTCTTTCATGAGTTGCATCATTGACCAATGCTATGTTTGTCAATCTATAATAGAATTTTCTACTTATACTTTTACTTATGTGATGTCATTACTTACCATAAGATTAGCATATGATCTTTTTCATTTATTTCCTTTCTTTTATTGAAACATGAAAGTAAAAGGAGCAAAACTCAAACTAAACTTTATTATATATCTTGCACACGATTACAAGGATAGATCACTAAGCAAACTCTCAAAAAGAAAGGATCGAACTAAACTTTTATTCATCTAAAGCAAAAGATAACTATGGATCGAACTAAGTAAAGTAAAGGCAAAAGATAGTGGAGGTGATACGATACCGGGGCACCTCCCCCAAGCTTGGCGAAAGCCAAGGGGAGTGCCCATACCCAATACTCAATTTTCTTTTGGTGATGAAGAAGGAGGTGGTGGTGATGAAGTAGTGGCGATCCTGTCCTCGGGTTTCCACGGGAGAGGCTCACCATCATAAGAGGAAGAGTGAGCCTCTCGGGTCCTGCAATTGGCAGCCAAACTCATACCTTTAAACCTTGCCTCATATTCAAAGACTTGGCTTTGAAGGTCATAGATCTGGCTCTGGAGGAAGTTGATTTGCTCGTTGAAGGAGAAGACGATGTCCTTCATGGACTTGCCATACACCTTGAGATCACGGGTGTAGTCCGCGATCATGAGGTGATTGGCATTGAGTCCATGTTCCACCACCCCCTTGCAACGGAAGACTTCCTGCTCCATAGCTCCAAGACTAGCCTCCACGGATCGAGTCCCCTTGGGGCCTTGCACATCGCGGATGTGGAGCACCCCATCACACATCTGGATAGCTTGAGGGTGTTGCATCACCTCCCGCAGATATGGGTTGATGACATTCTCGAAGAACTTGTCCTTGGAGGAGCCTGAAGCGGCCATGGTGGATTAGATATGTCAGAAAACAGCAAGAAAAGAAAACATGAGATATCTCCGCGATACGGAGGTCAATAGGTTCGGGGGGAGGGGGTATATAAAGATTTTTTATCTTGGGAAACAAGCAAACAGAAGATAAACGGAGTCCGGAAGGTACCCGAGGTGGGCACAACCCACCTGGGCAGGCCTGGCAAGCCAGGCGCGCCCTGGTGTCTTGTGCCCATCAGGGTCACCTTCCTGGTAGTTTCTTATTTTCTTAATTTTCTAAATATTCCAAAACTGACAAAAATATTTTTGTGGATTTTTCGGAGTCTGTTTACTTACCGTATCATGTACCTCCTCTTTTTCACGATTCTGGAGTGTTCCGGATGGTTTCTTTTATGTGTTCTTTCAGTGTCATAGTTTAGATAATATTGCTTTCAACATTAAAGGGTGTGATTGAGATATAGTGTTTTATCTGTTGCCCATTAACAACCTTCGGGTCAGTACCTTCAGCATTCTTTATCTTTATAGCTCCAGATCGATAAACCTCCTTGATAACATATGGTCCTTCCCATTTGGAGAGGAGTTTTCCTGCAAAGAATCTGAAACGAGAGTTGTACAAAAGAACATATTCTCCAACCGTGAACTCACGCTTTTGATTCTTTTATCATGCCATCTTTTTACTTTCTCTTTGAATAACTTTTCATTTTCATAGGCTTGGGTTCTCCATTCATCTAATGAGCTAATATCAAATAACCTCTTTTCACCAGCAAATTTGAAATCATAATTGAGTTCTTTAATTTCCCAATATGCTTTATGTTCAAACTCAAGAGGCAAATGGCAAGCTTTTCCATAAACCATTTCATAAGGAGACATACCCATAGGATTTTTATATGCTGTTCTATAAGCCCAAAGTGCATCATCTAATTTCTTAGACCAATTCTTCCTGGACGTATTGATAGTCTTTTGCAAAATTAGTTTTATTCTCTATTGCTAAGTTCAACTTGACTGCTAGACTGAGGATGATAGGGTGATGCAATTCTATGGTTAACATTATACTTGGCAAGCATTTTATGGAAAGCACCATGAATAAAGTGTGAACCACCATTAGTCATTATATATCTAGGGACTCGAAACCTTGGGAAAATAACTTCCTTAAGCATTTTAACAGAGGTGTTGTGATCAACACTACTAGTTGGAATAGCTTCTACCCACTTAGTAACATAATCAACAGCGACCAAAATATGAGTATACCCATTAGTGGAATGAAAAGGTCCCATGAAATCAAATCCCCAAACATCAAATGGTTCAACAGCAAGTGAATAATTCATAGGCGTTTCTTGACGCTTACCGACATTACCTATTCTTTGACATTCATCACAAGATAAGACGAACTTACGGGCATCCTTGAAGAGAGTAGGCCAATAAAAACCAGATTGCAATACCTTATGAGCAGTTCTATCTCCCGCATGATGTCCTCCATAAGCTTCAGAGTGACATTTCCGTTGGATTTGTTCCTGTTCATGCTCAGGTACTCAACGTCTAACAATACCATCTACTCCTTCTTTATAAAGATGTGGGTCATCCCAAAAGTAATGTCTTAAATCATAGAAGAATTTTTTCTTTTGTTGGTAAGTGAAGCTAGGTGGTATGTATTTACTATTTAGCAACAATATAATTAGCATAGTCAGCATACCAAGGTGTACTATTAGAAACATTTATTGTAGCTTACTGTTCACTAGGAAAGATATCATTAATAGGTTGTGGGTCATCAAGAATATTTTCAAGCCTAGACAGGTTATCAGCTACGGGGTTCTCAACTCTTTTTCTATCAGTGATATGCAAATCAAATTCTTGTAGTAGAAGTACCCACCTAATGAGTCTAGGTTTAGCATCTTTATTTTCCATAAGATATTTTATAGCAGCATGAGCGGTGTGAACAGTAACTTTGGAATCAACAATGTAGGATCTAAATTTATCACAAGAAAACACCACTGCTAAGAATTCTTTTTCAGTAGTAGCATAGTTTTGTTGAGCACTGTCTAAAGTTTTACTAGCATAGTGTATAACATTTAGTTTCTTATCAACTCTTTGTTATAGAACATCACCAACAACATAATCACTAGCATCACACATAATCTCAAAAGGCAAGTTCCAATCAGGTCGTTGAACAATAGGTGAAGAAATTAAAGCTTTCCTGAGTGTTTCGAAGGCTTGCAAACAATCATCATAAAAAACAAAAGGAATACCCTTTTGCAAAAGATTTATAAGAGGCCTATAAATTTTAGAAAAGTCTTTGATAAATCTCCTATAGAAACCAGCATGACCAAGGAAACTATGAATACCTTTGATATCTTTAGGACATGGCATTTTCTCAATTGCATCAACCTTGGTTTTGTCCACCTCAATACCTCTTTCAGAAATTTTATGGCCCAAAACAATACCTTCGTTAACCATAAAGTTGCACTTCTCCCAATTCAAGACAATATTTGTTTGCTCACATCTCTACCAAACTCGATCAAGATTGCTTAAACTGTCATCAAAAGACTTCCCATAAATAGAAAAGTCATCCATGAAAGCCTCAACAATCTTTTCACAAAAATCAGATAATATAGCAGTCATACATCTTTGAAAGGTAGCAGGTGCATTGCATAAACCAAAAGGCATACGTCTATAAGCATAAGTTCCAAAAGGACAAGTAAAAGTGGTCTTTCCTTGATCAGGTTGAGAAACTAGTATTTGTGAAAAACCAGTATATCCATCAAGGAAGCTAAAATGTGTGTGCTTAGATAATCTTTATAGCATTTGATCAATAAAAGGCAGAGGGTAATGATATTTTTTAGTTGCTTTGTTTAATTTTCTAAAATCAATTACCATTCTATAGCATGTGACAATTCTTTGTGGAATAAGTTCATTCTTATCATTAGGAACAACAGTAATACCTCCCTTCTTAGGGACACAATGAACAAGACTTACCCATCTACTATCAGCTATAGGATAGATTGTACCTGCTTCCAGAAGTTTCAAAGAGTGGGACTGATGCCACTTCTTTCATCTTCGGATTTAACCACTTCTTTCATCTTCGGATTTAACCGACGTTGGTGATCAACAACGGGTTTAGCACCAGGTTCCATATTAATCTTTTGCTGGCATAGAGTGGGACTAATGCCCTTAAGGTCATCAAGAGTATATTCAATAGCAGCTTGGTGCTTCGTTAGAACTTTCAATAATCTTTCTTCTTCATGTTCTGGAAGGTTAGCACTAATCATAACAGGATATATCTTTTTCTCATCAAGATAAGCATATCTCAAAGTGTTTGGCAATTGTTTTAATTCAAACACAGGATCACCTTTAGGTGGAGGAGGACCTCCTAGAGTTTCAATAGGCAGATTGTGTTTAAGCAGAGGTTGTTGTTCGAACAAGATTCTATCTATTTCATTTCTTTCATGCATATGCAAATCATTTTCATGGTCTAGCACATATTGTTCTAAGGGATTAGTAGGAGGTACAACAATAGAAGAAAGACCAATAATTTCATCCTTACTAGGCAAATCTTTATTATGATGCTTTCTACTGAACTTAGAAAAATTAAACTCATGAGATTCATCACCAAAACTAACATCGACAGTTTGTTTCTCACAATCTATTTTAGCATTAACGGTGTTCAAGAAAGGTCTACCAAACTAATGGGACAAAAGTCATCTTGTGGGGAACCAAGAACAAGAAAATTAGTAGGGTATTTTATTTTCCCACACAAGACTTCAATATCTCTGACAATCCCAATTGGTGATATAGTATCTCTATTAGCAAGCTTAATAGTAACACCTATGTCTTCTATCTCAGCGGGTGCTATGTCATTCATAATTTCTTGATATAAGGTAAAAGGAATAGCACTCACACTAGCACCTATGTCACATAAAACCATGATAACAGTGATCTCCTATCTTAACTGAGACAACATGCATGCCAATAACAGGTATATATTTATCTTTTCATCGGGTTTGGCAATTCTAGCAGCTTCATCACAGAAGTAAATAACATGCCCATAAAAATTATCGACCAAGAGATCTTTAACCATAGCAACACTAGGTTCTACTTTGATTTGTTCAGCTGGTTTAGGTGTTCTAATATAACTTTTGTTGACCACAGTTGAAACTATAGCATGGTCCTTCATCCTAACAGGGAAAGGTGGTTTTTCAATATAAGCAGTGGGAACAACTGGATCACCATTATAAATGATATTTTCATCTTTAGCTTTTACCGGTTCTTTATTTTCTTCTTTAATTGGTGGGTGATATTTGAACCACTTCTCTTTGGGAAGATCAACATGAGTAGCAAAAGATTCACAAAAGGAAGCTACTATCTCAGAGTCAAGTCCATATTTAGTGCTAAACTTTTGAAATGCATTGGTATTCATAAAAGATTTAACACAATCAAACTTAGGCTCAATACCTGACAATTTACCTTCGTCGAGTTCCCAATCTTCAGAGTTGCGTTTAATTATTTCTAAAAGTCACACCAGAATTCAATAGTCTTCTTCATAAAAGAACCAATACAAGAAGTATCGAGCATGGATTGATCATTATGAGAAAGCCGAGCATACAAATTCTAAATAATAATTTCTCTTGAGAGCTCATGATTGGGGCATGAATATAACATTGACTTAAGGCTCCCCCAAGCTAGAGTGATACATCCTCCTTCACGAGGCCAAAAATTATAATTCCAATCACGATGAACTAGATGCATAGGATAATGTTTTTTGATGGAATTCCAATTTCAACCGATTCCAGTTCCAAGATCCAATATCATCGCAGCCTATACCATGTCAATGCCTTTTCCGTCAAAGATAAATGGAAAATATTATTCTTAGCTTCATCTCCGGGTAAACCTGCAAGCTTAAACAATCCACAAATTTCATCCACACATACCAAGTGCATATCAGGATGTTCGGTTCCATCTCCTGCATAAGGATTAGCTAGCAGTTGTTCTACCATACCCGAAGGAATTTCATATTCAATATTTTCAGTAGGTGCAGCAGGTTGAGGGGTAACTAATTGTGGTTCCGGTCGAGGTGAAGATACCCCGAACAAACCCCTCAAAGGATTGTTTTCCATAGTAACAAGTGACATTAAATTTCAGCACATAGTAATAATTTTGCCTTACCAATTTCCACTTACCAAGAGCACTTCACTCCCCGGCAACGACGCCAGAAAAGAGCCTTGATGACCCACAAGTATATGGGATCAATTGTAGCCTTTTCAATAAGTAAGAGTGTCGAACCCAACGAGGAGCAAAAGGAAATGACAAGTGATTTTCAGCAAGGTAATGTATGCAAGTGCTGAAATTGTAAGTAACAGAGTAGTTTGATAGCAAGATAATTTGTAAGGAGAAAGTAACCGTAGAAGTAACAAAAGTGCAGCAAGGTATCCCAATACTTTTTAGGCAAAGGACAGGACAAAACGGTCTCTTATGATAAGCAAAGTGTTCTTGAGCGTACACGGGAATTTCATCTTGTCACTTTCATCATGTTGGTTCGATTCATGTTCACTACTTTGATAATTTGGTATGTGGGTGGACTGGTGCTTAGGTGCTTTTCTTACTTGAACAAACCTCCTACTTATGATTAACCCCCTCGAAAGCATCCGCAACTACGAGAAAAGTATTGAGAATAAATTCTAACCATAGCATTAAACTTTTGGATCCAATCGGTCCCTTACAGAATAGCGCATAAACTAGGGTTTAAGCTTCTATCACTCTCGCAACACATCATCTAATAACTACTCCACAATGCATTCCCTTAGGCCTGAATATGGTGAAGTGTCATGTAGTCGACGTTCACATGACACCACTAAGGGAATCACAACATACATATCATCAAAATATCGAACACATATCAAGTTCACATGATTACTTGCAACATGATTTCTCCCGTTACTTCAAGAACAAAAGTAACTACTCACAAATAATAATCATGCTCAAGATCAGAGGGGTATTAAATAGCATAATGGATCTGAACATATAATCTTCCACCAGAAAAACCATATAGTAATCAACTACAATATGTAATCAACACTACTAGTCACCCAGAAGCACCAATCTATAGTTCCAGTACAAAGACTGAACACAAGAGATGAACTAGGGTTTGAGAGGAGATGGTGTTGTTGAAGTTGTTGATGGAGCTTGCCCTCCCATAGATGGGAAGAGTTGTTGGTGATGATGATGACGATGATTTCCCCCTCCGGGAGGGAAGTTCCCCTCGCGGAATTGCCCTGCCGGAGGGCAAAAGTGCTCCTGCCCAGGTTTCGCCTCGAGACGGCGGCGCTTCGTCTCGAAAGTCCTCCCCTTATTTTTTCTAGGTCAAAATGGCTTATGCAGAAGAGGGGCACCAGAGGTGGGCCGAGGGGAGCACAACCCACTAGGGCGCGCCTGGGCTCACTAGCGCGCCCAGGTGGGTTGTGCTCACCTGGTGGGCCCCCTCTGGTACTTATTTGTTCCAATAATTCTCATTTATTCCATAAAAATCCTCGTGAACTTTCACCTCATCTGGAGTTGTGCAGAATAGGTAGCCTGACGAAGCTTTTTCAGGTCCAGTTTTCCAGCTCCCGGAATTCTCCCTCTTTGTGTGTACCTTGCATATTATGAGAGAAAAGGCATTCACATTACTCCAAAAAGCATTATTATGCAATAAAACAACATAAATAACAGTAGGTAAACATGATGCAAAATGGACATATCAGGAGGTACACGCAAGTCTCCAATCTATGTACCTGCACAAACAATCAAACACTTGCACCCAACACGATAAAGGGGTTGTCAATCCCTTCACAATCAGTAGCAAGGATGAGATCTCATGGAGATATATATAGAAGATTACTAAAACATAAAATAAAGTAAAAGTAAATAAATTGCAGCAAGGTATTTTTGGTTTATAGATCTGAAAATATA
The DNA here is from genome assembly GCF_002162155.2 of Triticum dicoccoides. Classification (NCBI taxonomy): domain Eukaryota; kingdom Viridiplantae; phylum Streptophyta; class Magnoliopsida; order Poales; family Poaceae; genus Triticum; species Triticum dicoccoides. The sequence goes on along the minus strand of NC_041393.1, from coordinate 727,820,153 downwards.
TGATGGAAAATAGACCCCGGGGCCATAGGTTTCACTAGAGGCTTCTCTCTTGAAGGAAAATAGCACGGTGGGTGAACAAATTACTGTCGAGCAATTGATAGAAAAGCGCAAAGTTATGACGATATCTAAGGCAATGATTACGAATATAGGCATCACGTATGTGTCAAGTAGACTGACTCCTGCATGCATTTACTACTATTACTCCTTAAGTATTAAGCTCATTAGAACGGAGTAACACCTTAAGTAAGATGGCATGATGTAGAGGTATAAAATCAAGCAATATGATGAAAATCCCATCTTTTTACCCTTGATGGCAACAACACAATACGTGCCTCGTACCCCTACTTTGTCACTGGGTGAGGACACCGCAAGATTGAACCCAAAACTAAGCACCTCTCCCATTGCAAGAAGAACCGATCTAGTTGGCCAAACCAAACCGATAATTCGAAGAGAAATACAAATATATCACATCATGCATATAAGAATTGAGTAAACACTCAACTAATATTCATAGATAACCTGATCATAAATCCACAATTCAATGGATCTTGACAAACACACCGCAAAGGAAGATTACATCGGACAGAACTCCAAGAACATCGAGGAGAACATTGTATTGAAGACCAAAGAGAGAGAAGAAGCCATCTAGCTACTAGCTATGGACCCATAGGTCTATGGTAAACTACTCACGCTTCATCGGAAGGGCAACAGAGTTGATGTAGATGCCCTCTGTGATCGAAGCCCCCTCCCGCGGGATGCTGGAAAAGGCCCCAAGATGGGATCTCACGGGAATAGAAGGTTAAGGCAGCGGAAAAGTATTTTGGTGGACGCTTCTAGTGGTTTGGGAATATTTGGGAATTTAGGCGAAAGAATTAGGGTTGGAGGAGTCTCGTGGGGCCCACAAGCCAGGGGCGGCCCCCCTAGGGTGCGCCCTGAGGGCTTGTGGACTCCTCGGGACTCTTCTGTCCCCCTCTCCAAGTCTGCTGGCACTAGTAAAAAAGGGCCTTTAGTCCCGGTTCCAGAGGGCCTTTTGTACCGGTTCTGGAACCGGGACTAACGGGTCGAGACTAAAGCCCAAACCTTTAGTCCCGGTTTTGTTTACGAACCGGGACTAAAGGAGCTCCACGTGGCCGCTGTCTGGAGCTCCACCTTTAGTCCTGGTTGGTAACACCAACCGGGACTAAAGGAATTTTTTGAAATTTTGTTTTTCTGGTCTTTTTGAAATATTTTTTGAAGTTTTTCTTATTTTCAAATTTCTGGAACCGGGACTAAAGGGTCGAGACTAAAGCCCAAACTTTAGTCCCGCTTTGCTTACGAACCGGGACTAAAGGAGCTCCACGCGGCCGCTGTCTGGAGCTCCACCTTTAGTCCCGTTTTGTAACACCAACACCAACCGGGACTAAAGGAATTTTTTGAAATTTTGTTTTTCTGATTTTTTTGACAAAAAAATGTTTTTTCTTATTTTCAAATTTCTAAATTATTTGGCAATTTAATCTCTAATCAACCCTCATCAGTAATCACTGCTCAATTATGAACCACTCATTCCAAATCGTCTAACTTCCCGGCCGGCCACCCATCCTCTCACTACTCCAGCCTGAGCTCGCTTAACTTTCGAGTTCTATTCCCCCTAGTTTCCAAGTCTGCACTTGTTGATTTCCTGACAATACTAAGCTGTCAATCCTATTAACCCTTAGGAGTTGAACTTGAGCATTAAGCACCGTTTGAGTTTGAAATTATTATTCTAAAAAAAATTATTTAGTAACACTAATATTTCTTGAATAAGTAGTATGACCACAGTTTTACCAGATTTGACGATAGTTTGACCAAAAGTAAAAAAAAACTAAAAATAATTATTTATGAACACTAATATTTCTTGAATAAGTAGTTTGACCATAGTTTGACCAGATTTAACGAAAAGTCAAAAAAAACTGAAATTTGAGCATATCTTTTTTTTCCTTTCAGAATTTGAGGATTCTAAAAATTTGCAAACAGGACTACGGCGGTCAAAATCGTATGCGGATTTTCGTGCTGATTTTTTTAATATATTATGCATTTTTTGACATGGTATGCAAAAGATATGGCCGTTTTACTTTTTCATAACACTTGTTTGCAAAACATGTCCAATTAAAGTTTTTTAATTTTGCTAACTAGTAGATGTAGTAACATAACTACATCTCGAAGGATTTTAATTTTTGAAGTTTTTATCGTTATTTGTTTTTTACAACACTGAAAAGGCGATACATGGGGGGGGGGGTAGAGTTTGAACCTTTAGTCCCGGTTTGAGACATGAACCGGGACTAAAGGGCATCACACCCTTTAGTCCCGGTTCGTGTCTCAAACCGAGACCAAAGGTTAGACCTTTAGTCTCGGTTCGAGACACGAACTGGGACTATAGGGCATCACACCCTTTAGTCCCGGTTCGTGTCACAAACCGGGACTATAGGTCCCATTTGAACTGGGACTAATGCCTTCCTGATGCCTTAGCCGCTCGAACCAGGACTAATGCTCACATTAGTCCCGGCTCATGATGCAACCGGGACTAATGTGTATATTGAGTTTGGACGAAAGCCCTGTTTTGTACTAGTGTGGGTGTCTTTTGGTCCAAGAAAAATCATCATGAAAGTTCTATTCCGTTTGGACTCCCTTTGGTATTCCTTTTCTGTAAAGCTCAAAAATAAGGAAAAATACAGAAATTGGCATTGGGCTCTAGGTTAATAAGTTAGTCCCAAAAATAATATAAAATAGCATATTAACGCATATAAAACATCCAAAACAGATAATATAATAGCATGAAACAATAAAAAATTATAGATACGTTGGAGACTATCAAGCATCCCCAAGCTTAATTCCTACTCGTCCTCGAGGAGGTAAATGATAAAAACAGAATTTTTGATGTGGAATGCTACCTGACATATGTATCCATGTAATTTTCTTTATTTTGACATGAATATTCAGATCCATGAGATTTAAAATAAAAGTTTAATATTTATATAAAAATAATAATACTTCAAGCATACTAATAAAGTAATCATGTCTTCTCAAAATAACATGGCCAAAGAAAGTTATCCCTACAAAATCATATAGTCTGGCTATGCTCCATCTTCATCACACAAAGTATTTTATCACGCACAACCCCGATGACAAGTCAAGCAATTGTTTCATACTTTTGATGTTCTCAAACTTTTAAAACATTCACGCAATACGTGAGCGTGAGCCATGGATATAGCACTATAGGTGTGGAATAGAATATAGTGGTTGTGGAGAAGACAAAACGAAGGAGATAGTTTCACACCAACTAGGCATATTAACGGGCTATGGAGATGCCCATTAATAGATATCAATGCAAGTGAGTAGGGATTGCCATGCAACGGATGCACTAGAGCTATAAGTGTATGAACGCTCAAAAAGAAACTAAGTGGGTGTGCATCAAACTTGCTTGCTCATGAAGACCTGGGGCAATTTGAGGAAGCCCATCATTGTAATATACAAGCCAAGTTCTTATAATGAAATATTCCCACTAGTATATGAAAGTGACAAAATAGGAGGCTCTCTATCATGAAGATCATGGTGCTACTTTGAAGCACAAGTGTGGAAAAAGGATAGTAATATTGTCCCTTCTCTATTTTCTCTCATTTTGTTTTTGTTTGGGCTTCTTTGGCCTCTTTTATTTTTCAATAAAGTCCGGAGACTCATCCCAACTTGTGAGGGAATCATAGCTTCCATCATCCTTTCCTCACATGGAACAATGCTCTAACAATGATGATGATCACACTTTTATTTACCTACAACTCAAGAATTACAACTCGATACTACAACAAAATATGACTCTATATGAATGCCTCTCTGGCGGTGTACCGGGATGTGCAATGATCTAGCATAACATCAAAACATCATGCTATCTATCTTACGATTATGCAAAGCAATATGAAAATGATGGAACGTGTCATAATAAACGAAACGGTGGAAGTTGCATGGTAATATATCTCGGAATGACTATGCAAATGCCATAATAGGTAGGTATCACTAGTAGAAAAGGGGAAAAATCTGAGACACATTAGTGCCGATTTGATTTTGAGCCGGCACTAATGTGTCCATTAGTGCCGGTTCCAACCGCTAGCCGGCCGCTCACATTAGAGGATGTTGTCAGTCTGGGGCCCCTCCAGCACCTTTAGTACCGGTTCGTGGCACGAACCGGTACTAAAGGTCGACATACATAAACCCTTCGTCCATCCGAGCTCACTCTGTTCTTCCCCTTTCCCCTTACTTCCTCTGTTCTTCCCCTCTCTTCCTTGAGCTCCTCACAAATTTTGCCCAAAATTTGTCAAGATTTTAAGGACCCCATCCATTCAAATGATCACAAAGGTTAGCAACTTTGTCCTTTCAACTCTCATTGCTAGATTAGCTCTTGCAATGCTTTGTATAGTGATTAATTTGGGAGGAACTATATGTGCTAGTATTTGATTTATATGAAATTTGAGGTCAAAAATAACACTTAGTTTGCATATGTAGGTGTGGTTTACTTAGTGCCTTCTAAATCTCCATCGTAACCACCATCGATCACCCGCACCATCCCATCGCCGGCACCACCTTGTGGTGAGGCTCTTGTTCATGAATGTTTTACATTACCAAATTGATGTTTGTGTGATTTGGATATATAGTTACTCGTATAATTATCTTACCCGTACGTTGTTTGTTATACATAGTGCCATGGTTTTGATATCCGTCCCCGTCGGCCCTCGTCCTTGTTATGATTCGGATGTGGTATATTCTCTTTTAAAACTAGTTGTTGCCTTTCGTGTTTATGACAAATTATGCCCATCAAGTTGACATAGATATTTTTATCTAGGAGGCATGTGAACCGGAAATTCCAACCGACCCTATTGTTGAGAGGTTAAATTTAGTTGAAAGAGAAAACGAGTATTTGAAAGAAAAATCGAAAAGAATTGAGGGGGAGAAGATGGAATTGAAGTTGCATGTTGCCGATGTCGTCGATGATCACAAGATCAAGATGGAGAAAATGAGGTTGAAGATTAGAAAGATTAGAAAATATGCCATTGATAGTGTGACTTGGTATCATTATGTTGTTGGATCAATTGTTACCTTATTTGCGATCTTGATCGCATTTGTTGTTGCATTTAAATTCTTTAGCTAGAGAGTTATTTGTATGTTGCATTTAATTAAGTGTTGTATATGAACTTTATGTATGAACTTGTATTAATTTGGTCTATTCGGTGTTGTGTAATGAAGATGAGCCGACAATGGATGTATGATGACCGATGCTCTCCCGAGTTAATTAATGGTGTGCATACTTTTCTGCTTGCCGCTGAGGCAAACAAGCGGGCGGATGGTTTTATGCCTTGTCCATGTGTTGGCTGTAAGAATGGTCACAATTACTCTACGTCAAGAACCATTCACGTCCACCTATTTGAGTCCGGTTTCATGCCCCACTATAATGTTTGGACCAAGCACGGAGAAATAGGGGTTATGATGGAAGACAATGAAGAAGAAGAGGACGGCGACGGCTATCTTGGCCATGGGTTCCCTGAATACAATGATACAACAATGGGGGAAGAAGCTGAGCCGGCAATGCGGGAAGAAGCTGAAGAAGAGGCATCAGATGAGCCCGCTGATGATCTAGGTCGGGCCATTGCCAATGCAAAGAGAAACTGTGCAAGTGATTTGGAGAATAAGAAGTTGCAGTGCATGTTAGAGGATCACAAGAAATTGTTGTACCCGAATTGCGAAGTTGACAAAAAAAAGTTGGGCACCACACTGGAATTGCTGCAATGGAAGGCAGAGAATGGTGTATCTAACAAGGGATTTGGAAAGTTGCTGGTAATGATAAAGAATATGCTTCCAAAGGACAACGAATTGCCCGAGAGTACGTATGAAGCAAAGAAGGCTGTCTGCCCTCTAGGGTTAGAGGTGCAAAAGATACATGCATGCCCTAATGACTGCATCCTCTACCGCGGTGAGTACGAGGATTTGAACGCTTGCCCGATATGCGGTGCATTGCATTATAAGATCAATTGCGATGACCCTGGTGATGTCAAGGGCGAGCGCCCCAGGAAGAAGATTCCTGCCAAGGTGATGTGGTATGCTCCTATAATACCACGGTTCAAACGTTTGTTCCAAAACAAAGAGCATGTGAAGGCGATGCGGTGGCACGGAGAAGACCGTAAGAAAGACAGAAAGTTGAGAGTACCCGCTGACGGTTCGCGGTGGAGAAAAATCGAGAGAAAGTACTGGGAGGAGTTTGCAGGTGACCCAAGGAACGTATGATTTGGTCTAAGCGCAGATGGCATTAATCCTTTTGGGGAGCAGAGCAGCAACCATAGCATTTGGCCTGTGACTCTATGTTTGTAAAACCTTCCTCCTTGGTTGTGCATGAAGCGGAAGTTCATTATGATGCCAGTGCTCATCCAAGGCCCTAAGCAACCAGACAACGACATTGATGTGTACCTAAGGCCATTAGTTGAAGAACTATTACAGTTGTGGAATGGAACAGGTGTACGTGCGTGGGATGAGCACGGACAGGAAGAATTTGACCTAAAGGCATTGCTGTTCGTGACCATCAATGATTGGCCTGCTCTCAGTAACCTTTCAGGACAGACAAACAAGGGATACCGCGGATGCACGCACTGTTTGGATGATACCGACAATATATATTTGGATAGTTGTAAGAAGAATGTGTACCTAGGACATCGTCGATATCTTCCGACAAGGCATCCCGTAAGAAAGAAAGGCAAGCATTTCAAAGGTGAGGCGGATCACCGGACAAAGCCTCGCCACCGTACTGGTGCTGATGTACATGATATTGTCAAGGATTTGAAGGTAATCTTTAGAAAGGGTCCTGGCGGACAACCTGTTCCGAAGGACGCTGACGGACGCGCACCCATGTGGAAGAAGAAATCTATATTTTGGGACCTGCCATATTGGAAAGACCTAGAGGTCCGCTCCGCAATCGACGTGATGCACGTGACGAAGAATCTTTGCGTGACCCTGCTTGGCTTTTTGGGCATGTATGGGAAGACGAAAGATACACCAGAGGCACGGGAGGACCAGCAACGATGCACGGAAAAGACGGCATACATCAGGGTCAGGCCAGCTACGCTCTTACCAAAGAAGAGAAGGAAATCTTCTTTGAATGCCTGCTCAGCATGAAGGTACCATCTGGCTTCTCATCGAATATAAAGGGAATAATAAATATGGCAGAGAAAAAGTTCCAGAACCTAAAGTCTCATGACTGCCACGTGATTATGACGCAACTCCTTCCGGTTGCATTGAGGGGGCTTCTACCGGAAAACGTTCAATTAGCCATTGTGAAGCTAGGTGCATTCCTCAATGCAATCTCTCAGAAGGTAATCGATCAAGAAATCATACCAAGGTTACAGAATGATTTGGTGCAATGTCTTATTAGTTTCGAGTTGGTGTTCCCACCATCCTTCTTCAACATCATGACACACGGCCTAGTTCACCTTTGCGAAGAGATTAAAGTTTTGGGTCCTGTATTTCTACACAATATGTTCCCCTTTGAGAGGTTCATGGGAGTCTTGAAGAAATATGTTCATAACCGTGCTAGGCCAGAAGGAAGCATCTCGAAGGGCCATTTAAATGAGGAGGTCATTGAGTTTTGTATTGACTTTATTCCTGACCTTAAGCCGATTGGTGTTCCTGAATCGCGGCATAAGGGCAGACTGGATGGAAAAGGCATGCTAGGAGGGCATCAAATAATATGTATGGACGGGCATTCTCTCACTGAAGCACACTACACAGTTCTACAGAATTCCGCCTTGGTGGCTCCGTATATGGAGGAACACAAGAATTTTCTACACTCCAAACATCCGGAGAAGTTTGACGACTGGATTACACGCGAACAAACGAGGACTTTCGCCGGTTGGTTGTAGAAACGTGCCCTGAATGATGGCGATATTCAAAATGACCTGTACTCGCTGTCCCAGTTACCATATTCGGATATAATGACTTTCAAAGGGTACCAGATAATTGGGAATACATTTTACACGATTGCCCAAGATAAGTAGAGCACCAACCAAAACAGTGGTGTCCGCTTTGATGCAACAACCAACACGGGAAAGGAAACATATTATGGTTACATAGAGGACATATGGGAACTTAACTATGGAGGTGATTTGAAGGTCCCTTTGTTTCGGTGCAAATGGGTCAATATGACAGGAGGCGGGGTAACGGAAGACCCGCAGTACGGAATGACAACAGTGGATCTCAACAATCTTGCGTATGCAGACGAACCATTCGTCCTAGCCAATGATGTGGCGCAGGTTTTTTATGTGAAAGACATGTCTACCAGGCCGAGAAAAAGAAAAGATAAGGAAGCGAATGGATCATACGACGAGCCAAAGTGCCACATAGTTCTTTCAGGAAAAAGAAACATCGTGGGAGTGGATGACAAGACAGACATGTCAGAAGATTATGAAAAGTTTGATGAAATTGCTCCATTCACAGTGAATATTGACCCAACCATCCAGTTAAATGATGAATATTTTCCATGTCTACGATGCAAAGGGACACACGCGAAGAAAAAGTTTTACACCCAAAGATCTGGGATGTGATCGGCTTCACTATCATCACTTTCTTCTGTGTTTCACACCCAGGAGGGAATCTCTGTAATAGTTAGGGTAGTTATGTGTTTTGGCATTTGAAACACGAAGAAATTTTATGTGCAAACAAATTCTTTCATGCATTTACTGATTTTTCCAGCTAAATGACCCTGAAATTGAAAAGCATTTCAAATGAACTCAGAAAAGGTTGAAAGTTGGCATGGTATCATAATTTAATCCAAATAGCATGTGCAAAAAAGTAGAGAGGGTTACGGCAAAAATTGGATGCACTTCGTGTACAAAATGGACAATTTCTTTCGAAGTATCAGGGTTTCCGACGAAAACTCATCCGTTACAAAGGCATTTCATTTTTTAAATAACCTAAGCATTACCAAATTGAATATAATGATAAAACACACTAATATTAAACATAAGAAAAAAGAATCACTGAAAAATCTTTTTCAAAGTTAAGTTATTCACAAACTAGTGATTCACACAAATTTCAAATAATTCAAAATTTAAACTATTCAAATTTAAAAACTACCGGCACTAACAGATAGTTTGTAATTTTTTGTACCTAAAGCAAAAATATTCACAAAGAAACTCTAAATGCAGCAAAAAAACAACTCAAAAATAAATAAACGAAAAAAATAAAGCAATAAAAATTAAGAAAATAAAAAAGCCCGCCTACTGGGCAAAGCGGCCTGCATACGACTAGAAACACAACCTTTTGTTCGGCCAGGATGCAGGCCCGCAAAGGCCCAGTAGGCCCACAGGGCAGCACAGAACAGGTAGGCCCAGTAAGCCTGCTTAGGAGAGGAGCTCAAGAGAGCTACCGCACTGGGGCTTATAAACCAGTGCGGTAGCCCCTCGACTAGCGAGGTGGGACTAAACTTGCCGCACCGCGCTGCGCCAGCGCACCCCCTTTAGTACCGGGTGGTGGCTGCAACCGGTACTAAAGAGGGGGTCTTTAGTACCGGTTGGTGCCACGACCCGGTACTAAAGGGGGGCACTTCCCGCCGCTTGGAATGGCCAAAACAGACCTTTAATACTGGTTGGTGGCTCCAACCGGTACTAAAGGTCCATCCTATATATACAACAGTTGAAAAAATTCACTTTCGCTCTCTGTTTCTTCCCTCCGTCGCGCCACCCTGCCCCGATCGACGCCGTCCCCATCGACGTTGCCGCCCCCGCCCCTCGTCGCCGACACCGACCGTCCCCGCCCCTCGTCGCCGCCCCCGTCGACGTCGCCGCCCCGGCCATCCCCGTCCCCGTCGTCCCCGTCGCACCCGTCGCCGCGCCCCGCCCCGTCGTCACCGCCTCGTCCCGTC
>NC_041393.1:727720661-727809606 GCF_002162155.2 Triticum dicoccoides | reverse complement strand
GTCGCCCCGTCATCGCCGCCCCGTCCCGTCGCCCCTCGTCGCCGCCCCGTCGTCGCATCGCGGTGAGCTCGCCCCGGCCGCCATGTCCACACACACACACACACACACACTACACACACACACACACTACACACACACACACTACACACACACACACACTAGTTTGTTTGTTATAAATTTTTCTATTTTTTAGTTATAGAAATGTTAGAAATTATTCTGTTTGTTAGTTATAGAAATATTAGAAATGTTATAATTTTTTTTCTGTTTTTTAGTTACAAAAATATTTATAGAAATGTTAGCAATTTTTCTGTTTTTTAGTTATATAAATATTAGAATTGTTATAGAAATGTTAGTTATATAATCAGGAAATTTTAGAATTAGTTTTAGTTAGATGAATTAGATTAATGTCAAATTGTTAGAATTTGCATATATACAGAATTTTAGTTATCACAATCCAATCATTTAAAAAATGTTACTTTTTGCGGGCATATAGTATTTGTTCTCGACGATATGTCCGGCCTGCATCCTCGTTGTCGACCCGTTCGCGACAACGTCCTGCTTCAGAGGACCCATGTCCGGGTCTGGGCTCCGCCGGGCTGGCACTGGGAGGTGCTACCTGGAGGGGCGCGCCGCTTGGTGAGGAACCCGACCTTGGGTCCCGTCGTCAACCCTGATGTCCTTTGGTGGTGTTCGCGTGGGCCACATTCAGTGCAGAGGGAGCCGACGCCGCCGGAGGTGGTGCGTCGCCGTGTCAGGGAGGAGGACGAGCACGTCCATCGCTTCATGGCTGCTATGGACATCAGGTTCTCCAATACTTGGCAGGTTCTTTGGGTAGATGACCAGAGATATGATCCTGTGACGGTTCCTTCTCTTTGGGTGTCCACTGGCCGTGCACCAGGGACCGCGAGTGGCCTAGATTCTTCTGTTGTACTCGATCTTTATTAGGTACCTAGACAATGATGTATTCGATATATAATATTCGAGACGATGTATTCGAGATTATATATATTAAGACGATGATGTATTCGAGATTATATATTCGAGACGATGTATTCGAGATTCAGTTTTTCCTTATTGATTGCATCCATGCATTGTAATTTGAATACTAAATTGTTTTATATTTCTTCTATATTAGTTAAGTAAAAGCTATGGCGGACAATACCGGCAGAGGGAGAGAAGAGAAATTGTTCGACATCATACGCAGCCCTCACAGGCTAGATGATCTGAATGAAGCAGATGACGGCTCCCAATATCTGAACAATACCGGAGAGGGTGATGAAAAGATATTCGATCTCGACGACCGAGCTGATGAAGTCATGAACTATGATTATGATTATGATGACATAGACAATGTTTGTGATGACACAGACAAGGCTGATCTTCAAATAACAAAGACTACCAGTGAGGTATATTTATATAAGCATGCATCATGGTGATCATCACATGTTTTTTTATTGAAGATATATTGACGAATCGATCTTTCTTCTTTCAGCCCTCCGGATTGAGCAAATCTGCTTCTATAGACAGCAGGACAAAGTGAGGTCCGGGCAGATTGTTGATGGATGGTGTAAAGTACAACATCGAATCCATCAAACCTAGTGGCGAACCCCTCACGCCTAAGAACATTGCGAACAAGTGGACTCGTCAGTGCGGAGTTCTTGTGAAGGACAACCTCCCGATCTCCATTCAAGAATGGAAAGAGCCAAAGACTAAACGTCCAGGTGTTACTTGGGTCGACGACAGAGCCAAAAAAGACCTTTGGAAATCTCTGATGGAACATTTCACCCTACCAGATCATTTCACTGAAGCAGATGTGGAGAAAGTCAACGGCGCTGCTCTTAAGAAGATGGCAATTGCATTCAACACCCACAAGAAAACTATATGGGCCAACTACCTCGCTGCAGAAAGGAAGACTCCAGAATTCACGGGAACACTAGAGAAGCAAAGAGAACACTGGGACGATTCCGTGACCTTCAAGGATTCAGAATTATCTAAGGAAACGGTCGATAAAAAAACAAGGCAAATGTCGCAAAAAATACGCAGTTCCATAGGCTGGGTCCAGGTGGCTACATGGTGGGATTGCCTAAGTGGGATAAGTATGAGCAAGAGATGGAGGATGCAGGGGTCACTCCGGTTACTAGGAGCTGGCCCCCCAGGTGCAGAACTTGGTTCTATGCGCATGGGGGGCGTTGGAACCGAAGACAGGCGAAGTTTCGCGGAAGGCAAATCTAAAAGGAGCCGAACAAAAGATACTTAATGCAATAGAAGAAGCTCGAAGGGGGGGTGTTCATGCCCAACAGAGAGAACGACGAGCTTACGCATGCCCTGGGAAATCCTGAACACCCGGGAAGAACACGAGGCAAGGGCGTTATTCCCTGGTATGAGGGCTTTTCAGAATGGAACGAGGACTATAGGACCTGTGCAAGAAGGAAGATGGAGGAGGAGAAGAAAAGGAAGCTAAAGGAGGAGCAGAGGAAGCAGGAAGCAGAACGCCTTCAAGGCCTAGAAGCAACGCACGCGGACCTGGCACTCAAATTCCAGCAACAGCAGCAGCAGATCGACTCACTTAGCCAGGAAAGGGGGTCTCAGCAGCGGCAGCAGCAAGCGGATGATCGTCCAGCATTGGATAGCACCGTCCCATCCATGCCGAGAAGCAGCGTTGGTTCTGCCCCGGGCGACACACTGCTGGATACTTACCCTGTGGATGACATCATAGAGAACACTAACTGTGAGCTACACTCCAAAATGGAGAACATATCCATGAAGGTGGCGGACGGCGTTGCTTTTACAATTACCCCCGAAGCAACCTTCCATTGCATCCTGATTCCAGAGGGATATGCTCGTGTCTTGGTTGATGAAGTGGTCGACCCATATTCGGAGCTACAGCTTGATATTCCTGGAGGTGAAGACGAGTGCACACTGGGAGAGGCCATACATCATATCCTGCTATGGAGAAAGGATTGCATCATCTTTCGAATTCCACCGACACCGCGTCGTCTGCCGACTCCTCCTCGAAGTCCGCCACCGAGTCAGCAGACTCCCGCTCCTCCAAGTCCACGAACGCGTGAGCCGACTCCTCCTTGAAGTCCGCCACCTCCTCCAAGTCCCCGAACGCATGAGCTGACTCCTCCTGTTTCAAGTCCGGCACAGCGTCATGCCACTTCTCCGGTATCAAGTCCGGCACCGTGTCAGGCCACACCTCCTACTCCAACTCAGCCACATCAGTCGTCTCCGCCATCTCAGCAATCGCAGAAGAGACACGCCGCAGCTATGGTGTGTAGCGGTACGAGTCGAGGTAGTTCAGGAAGTACAGGCGGAGACAAGCGATATAAATATGGTCCAAGCCTTGCTCCACTTCCTAAGAGGCCTTACGACATGACTAAGGAGCAAAACGCAGCCATAGTGCAGGCCCAAGTGGACGGCCATTTTGGACTGAAACCGGCACCGCCGCCAAAGGAGAAAGTCCCTGAGAAAACAATTGACCACTTCAATCGTATGACTAGAGAACCAGCTCCCAAGCCTGTTGACTCGGACTATGAGCGCCAAATCAGGAAACTACATCGAGAACGGCTAAAGAAGGAAGCGAGTTTGAGCTCGAGCCAACAAGCAGCGGGCAAAAAATGCGGGAAAACCGTTCCCCAGCTGGGAGAACAGGCGGCGCAATCGATCCCCCCGCTTGTTGTGCGAACAACACATGAGAGGAGGCCGCACGCCCAATATTATTGTGGGCAAACCATTAAAGTTCCCCAGCTAGGCGATGTGGTAATAACGGATGAGCATATAATGCAGGCTGAAATGCTCAAGATCTCTGTTGGACAACTCCTCAAAATTGGGCCCATGTCTCCGCTTAGAGAGGAGGAAATAAAATGGAAATATGTTCGGGGCCAACTTTTGGTTGAGCCAGACAAGGTCAAGAACCTCCCAACGAGAATGTATGAATTGCATCAATGGTACATGAACATTACCAAGATTTCCAATCAAGAGTCCCTCATGGTGAATGTCAAGAAGGAGCATTACTACCATGAGAAAGCTCTGTGCCTTGAGTATTCAGAACTATTTCAGTTATACAATCAAGACGCACTCGACAAATCTATCGTCAGTTGCTATTGTCTGTAAGTGATTTCTTTCTGTAATTTTTGATCAATCATTACATGTAATTATCCTCACTATATATTATTTTCTGTGGTATTATATGCAGGATGAAGATGTATGAAATGAAAAAATCTGGACGCTATGGCATTGGGTTCATTGACCCAAATACCATTAATGAGTACGCATGGAATCTTCCAACTTCTCAAGCAAGTGTAGAGGAAAGCATGCTAGAGTTCTTGAAGCGCCTCAATACCAATGAAGATATACTACTTCCTTACAACTTCCTGTGAGTTAATACAAATTCTATTTTTTTGCTTACTAGCTAGCTAGATGTTAATAATTAAGTGTATACGGTTTACGATAGTTGATTGATTTTATGCACATGCCCGCTTAATTAAGACATGCAAACGTGTGCGCATGCAGTTTCCACTGGATCTTGTTAGACATTAAATTGACAAAGCAACAGTTGAAGTACAGGACTCACTACTTAAAGAAGATAAAGACTACACCATCATGAAGGGGATAGTCAATAGGTAATTTCAATCATTATTAACTATATCTCGGCCTATTATTAGTTCGTCATTTCCTGATATGAACTATTTAATAACCCCTTTATTAATTTTCTTTGCCGGCGGGCAGGGCTTGGGTAAAGTTCATCAAAGTGACTCCAGGCAAATGGCGAAAAAAGTTGTTTTGGCATCGACCAAAGGTAAGTAATTAAGTAGTACTAGCTAGCTACCATCTCTTTAATTCTTGTTTCAATACCATTAATTAATTATCATGCTTGATTAATCATTATCTAATTCAATTCCATTCTCGTAAAGGCCCTGAAGTAGGCGCCGAGGAATGATCTGTGTGCATTCTATGTTTGCGAGAACATTCGCATGATGGCGTCCGAAAGGAGCATATCTCAAAGACAGGACTGGGTACGTTTGTTAGAACACTATTCACACATTATCGATATCTTGTAACACAACTAATACACATGCATATTGATCTCCTTCTTAACAGTTCAGAGAGGTGCGGGATAAGCTCCTACCAGCGGACCCATACTAGCACTTCAAGAGGAAATAGCCGGATTTTTGCTCGACCAGGTGATAGATCCCAAAGAAGAATACTATTACCCGCTACCGCCCCCATGAACCACTTAGGCAACATGTAGGAGAAATTGTATATGTATATACATGTGTATGTGTGAATAGCTAATTGTATATATATATGTGCGGTTCTACGTACGAGAAAATCTATTTATATATGCATAACGTGTACAATTTGTAGTATCGTGAAATACCAGCAAACAAAAAAGAATTAAATGGAAAATAAAGCCAAATTGAAAACACAAAATTAAAGCAAAAAATAAAAAAAAACACCCAAACATTTAGTACCGGTTGGTGTTACCAACCGGTACTAATGTCCTACACGCACCCGGGCCTGGCTCGCGCCACGTGGTGGCTCTTTAGTGCCGGTTCGTGATGAACCGGTACTAAAGGGGGGGACCTTTAGTCACCACTCTTTAGTGTCAGTTGGCGAACCGGCACTAGAGGCCGAGATGAACCGACACTAAAGGCCGGTTCTGCACTAGTGTATGGTGGCTGTTTTTAGGAACGTATATGGTGGGTTTAATGTACCGGCGAAAATTGCGCGGTACTAGAAAGGCTAGCAAAGGTGGATGGGTGAGAGTTCGTATAATCCAGGGACTCAAGATTAGTCATAAAGAACTCACATACTTATTGCAAAAATGTATTACTATTGAAACAAAGTACTACACGCATGCTCCTATGCGAATAGATTGGTAGGAAAAGACCATCGCTCGTTCCTGACCGCCAGTCATAAGGAGGAAAATCAAAAAAAATTATGCTTGTTAGGGAACGTAGTAATTTCAAAAATTTCCTACGCACACGCAAGATCATGGTGATGCATAGCAACGAGAGGGGAGAGTGTGTCCACGTACCCTCGTAGACCGAGAGCGGAAGCGTTAGCACAACACGGTTGATGTAGTCGTACGTCTTCACGATCCGACCGATCAAGTACCAAACATATGGCACCTCCGAGTTCAGCACACGTTCATCTCGATGACGTCCCTCGAACTCCGATCCAGCAGAGCTTGAAGGAGAGTTTCGTCAGCACGACGGCGTGGTGACGATGATGATGTTCTACCGACGCAAGGCTTCGCCTAAGCACCGCTACGATATTATCGAGGTGGAATATGGTGGAGGGGGGCACCGCACATGGCTAAGAGATCCAAGGGATCAATTGTTGTGCCTCCAAGGGGTGCCCCCCTCCCCGTATATAAAGGAGTGGAGGAGGGGGAGGGTCGGCCCTCTCTATGGCGCGCCCTAGGAGGAGTCCTACTCCCGGTTCCCCCCTTCCAAGTAGTAGGAGTAGGAGTCAATGAAAAGGGAGAGAGAAGAGAAGGAAGGAGGGGGCGCAGCCCCTCCCCCTAGTCCAATTCAGACTAGGCCTTGGGGGCGCCCAACCTCTCCTCTCTCTTTCCCCTAAAGCCCAATAAGGCCCATATACTCCCCGGCGAATTCCCGTAACTCCGGTACTCCAAAAAATACCCGAATCACTCGGAACCTTTCGATGTCCGAATATAGTCGTCCAATATATCGATCTTTACGTCTCGACCATTTCGAGACTCCTCGTCATGTCCCCGATCTCATCCGGGACTCCGAACTACCTTTGGTACATCAAAACATATGAACTCATAATATAACTATCATCAAACTTTAAGCGTGCGGACCCTACGGGTTCGAGAACTATGTAGACATGACCGAGACACGTCTCCGGTCAATAACCAATAGTGGAACCTGGATGCTCATATTGGCTCCCACATATTGTACGAAGATTTTTATCGGTCAAACCGCAATACAACATACGTTTTTCCCTTTTTCATCGGTATGTTACTTGCCTGAGATTCGATCATCGGTATCTCAATACCTAGTTCAATCTCGTTACCGGCAAGTCTCTTTACTCGCTCCGTAATACATTATCCTGCAACTAACTCATTAGTTACAATGCTTGCAAGGCTTATAGTGATGTGCATTACCGAGTGGGCCCAGAGATACCTCTCTGACAATCGGAGTGACAAATCCTAATCTCGAAATACGCCAACCCAACAAGTACCTTGGGAGACACCTGTAGAGCACCTTTATAATCACCCAGTTACGTTGTGATGTTTGGTAGCACACAAAGTGTTCCTCCGGTAAACAGGAGTTGCATAATCTCAGTCATAGGAACATGTATAAGTCATGAAGAAAGCAATAGCAACATACTAAACATCAAGTGCTAAGCTAACGGAATGGGTCAAGTCAATCACATCATTCTCTAATGATGTGATCCCGTTAATCAAATGACAACTCATGTCTATGGCTAGGAATCTTAACCATCTTTGATTCAACAAGCTAGTCAAGTAGAGGCATACTACTGACACTATGTTCGTCTATGTATTCACACATGTATTAAGTTTCCGGTTAATACAATTTTAGTATGAATAATAAACATTTATCATGAAATAAGGAAATAAATAATAACTTTATTATTGCCTCTAGGGCATATTTCCTTCAGTCTCCCACTTGCACTAGAGTCAATAATCTAGTTCACATCATCATGTGATTTAACACCAATATTCACATCTATATGTGATTAACATCCATAGTTCACATCGTCATGTGACCAACACCCAAAGGGTTTACTAGAGTAAATAATCTAGTTCACATCACTATGTGATTAACACCCAAAGCGTACTAAGGTATGATCATGTTTTGCTCGTGAAAGAAATTTAGTCAACGGGTCTGTCAAATTCAGAGCCGTAAGTATTTTGCAAATATTCTATGTCTACAATGCTCTGCACGGAGCTGCTCTAGCTAATTGCTCCCACTTTCAATATGTATCCAGATTGAGACTTAGAGTCATCTGGATCAGTGTAAAAGCTTGCACCGATGTAACTCTTTACGATGGGCTCTTTTATCACCTCCATAATCGAGAAATATTTCCTTTGTCCTTACTAAGGATATTCTTGACCACTGTCCAGTGATATACTCTTAGATCAAAATTATACTCCCTTGCTAAACTCAGAGCAAGGTATACAATAGGTCTGGTACACAACATAGCATACTTAATAGAACCTATGTCTGAGGCATAGGGAATGACTTTTCATTCTCTTTCTATCTTCTGCCATGGTCGGGATTTGAGTCTTTACTCAACTTCACACCTTTGCAACACAGGCAAGAGCTCCTTCTTTAACTATTCCATTTTGAATTACTTTAAAATCTTATCAAGGTATGTACTCATTGAAAAATCTTATCAAGCATCTTGATCTATCTCTATAGATCTTGATGCTCAATGTGTAAGCAGCTTCACCGAGGTCTTTCTTTGAAAAACTCTTATTCAAGTATCCTTTTATGCTATCCAGAATTTCTATTTCATTTCCAATCAACAATATGTCATCTACATATAGTTTTAGAAATGCTACAGAGCTCCCACTCACTTTCTTGTA
Source organism: Triticum dicoccoides (assembly GCF_002162155.2). Taxonomy (NCBI): domain Eukaryota; kingdom Viridiplantae; phylum Streptophyta; class Magnoliopsida; order Poales; family Poaceae; genus Triticum; species Triticum dicoccoides. Next base: position 727,801,016 of record NC_041393.1, on the reverse strand, counting down.
AATACAGGCTTCTCCAAAAGTCTGTATAAAACCATATGCTTTGATCAACTCATCAAAGCGTATATTCCAACTCCGACATGCTTGCACCAGTCCATAGATGGATCGCTGGAGCTTGCACATTTTATTAGCACCTTTAGGATTGACAAAACCTTCTATTTGCATCATATACAACAATTCTTTAATAAATCCATTATGGAATGCAGTTTGACATCCATTTGCCAGATTTCATAAAATGTGGCAATTGCTGACATGATTCGGACAGACTTAAGCATCGATATGAGTGAGAAAATCTCATCGTATTCAACACCTTGAACTTGTCGAAAAACCTTTTGCGACAAGTCGAGCTTTGTAGATAGTAACACTACTATCAGCGTCTGTCTTCCTCTTGAAGATCCATTTATTTTCTATGGCTTTGCCGATCATCGGGCAAGTCCACCAAAGTCCACACTTTGTTCTCATATATGGATTCCATCTCAGATTTCATGGCCTTCAAGCCATTTCGCGAAATCTGGGCTCATCATCACTTCCTCATAGTTCGTAGGTTCATCATGGTCTAGTAACATGACTTCCAGAACAGGATTACCGTACCACTCTGGTGCGGATCTTACTCTGGAAGACCTACGAGGTTTGGTAGTAACTTGATCTGAAGTTTCATGATCATCATCATTAGCTTCCTCACTAATTAGTGGAGGAATCACTGAAACTGATTTCTGTGATGAACTACTTTCCAGCAAGGGAGTAGGTACAGTTACCTTATCAAACTCTACTTTCCTCCCACTCACTTCTTTCGAGAAAAACTCCTTTTCTAGAAAGGATCCATTTTAGCAACGAATATCTTGCTTTCGGATCTGTGATAGAAGGTGCCCAATAGTTTCCTTTGGGTATTCTATGAAGACGCATTTCTCCGATTTGGGTTCGAGCTTACCAGGTTGAAACTTTTTCATATAAGCATCATAGCCCCAAACTTTAAGAAACGACAACTTTGGTTTCTTGCAAAACCACAGTTCATAAGGTGTCGTCTCAACGGATTTTGATGGTGCCCTATTTAAAGTGAATGCAGCTGTCTCTAATGCATAACCCCAAAACGATGGTGGTAAATCAGTAAGATACATCATAGATTGCACCATATCCAATAAAGTGCGGTTACGACGTTCGGACACACCATAATGTTGTGGTGTTCCAGGTGGCGTGAGCTGTGAAACTATTCCACATTGTTTTAATTGAAGACCAAACTCGTAACTCAAATATTCATCTTCACGATCAGATCGCAGAAACTTTATTTTCTTGTTACGATGATTTTCCACTTCACTCTGAAAATCTTTGAACCTTTCAACTATTTCAGACTTATGTTTCATCAAGTAGATATATCCATATCTGCTCAAATCATCTGTGAAGGTCTGAAAATAACGATACCCGCCACGAGCCTTAATACTCATTGGTCTGCATACATCAGTATGTATTATTTCCAACAAGTCAGTAGCTCGTTCCATTGTTCTGGAGAACAGAGTCATCTTGCCCAAAAGGCACGGTTCACAAGCATCAAATGATTCATAACCAAGTGATTCCGAAAATCCATCTTTATGGAGTTTCTTCATGCGCTTTACACCGATATGACCCAAACGGCAGTGCCACAAATAAGTTGCACTATCATTATTAACTTTGCATCTTTTGGCATCAATATTTGGAATATGTGTATCACTACGATCGAGATCCAACAAACTATTTTCATTGGGTGTATGACCATTGAAGGTTTTATTCATGTAAACAGAATAACAATTATTCTCTAACTTTAAATGAATAACCGTATCGCAATAAACATGATCAAATCATATTCATGCTTAACGCAAACGCCAAATAACATTTATTTAGGTTTAACACTAATCGCGAAAGTATAGGGAGTGTGCGATGATGATCATATCAATCTTGGAACCATTTCCAACACACATCGTCACTTCACCCTCAACTAGTTTCTGTTTATTCTATAACTCCTGTTTCGAGATACTAATTTTTAGCAACCGAACAAGTATAAATACTCAGGGGCTACTACAAACACTAGTAAGGTACACATCGATAACCTGTATAACAGATATACCCTTGTTCACTCTGCCATACTTATTATCCACCAAATATTCAGGGTATTTCCGTTTCGAGTGACCATTTCCTTTGCAGTGTAAGCACTCAGTTTCAAGCTTTGGTTCAGCTTTGGGCTTCTTCATGGGAGTGACAACTTGCTTGTCATTCTACTTGAAGTTCCCTTTCTTTCCCTTTGCCCTTTTCTTGAAACTAGTGATCTTGTCAACCATCAACACTTGATGCTCTTTCTTGATTTCTACCTTCGTCGATTTCAACATCACGAAGAGCTCGGGAATCGTTTTCGTCATCCCTTGCATACTATAGTTCATCACAAAGTTCTACTAACTTGGTGATGGTGACTAGAGAACTCTGTCAATCACTATCTTATCTGGAAGATTAACTCCCACTTGATTCAAGCGATTGTAGTACCCAGACAGTCTGAGCACATGCTCACTAGTTGAGTGATTCTCCTCCATCTTTTAGCAATAGAACTTGTTGGAGACTTCATATCTCTCAACTCGGGTATTTGCTTGAAATATTAACTTCAACTCCTGGAACATCTCATATGCTCCATGACGGTCAAAATGTCGTTGAAGTCCCGGTTCTAAGCCATTAAGCATGGTGCACTAAACTATCAAGTAGTCATCATATTGAGCTAGCCAAACGTTCATAACGTCTGCATCTGCTCCTGCAATAGGTCTGTCACCTAGCGGTGCATCAAGGACATAATTCTTCTGTGCAGCAATGAGGATAAATCGCAGATCACGGACCCAGTCCGCATCATTGCTACTATCATTTTCAACTTAGTTTTCTCTAGGAACACATATAAAACATAGGGAAGCAACAATGCGAGCTATTGATCTACAACATTATTTGCAAAATACTCTCAGGACTAAATTCATGATAAATTAAAGTTCAATTAATCATATTACTTAAGAACCACTTAGATAGACATCCCTCTAATCATCTAAGTGATCACGTGATCCAAATCAACTAAACCATGTCCGATCATCACGTGAGATGGAGTGGTTTTCAATGGTGAACATCACTATGTTGATCATATCTACTATATGATTCACGCTCGACCTTTCGGTCTCAGTGTTCTGAGGCCATATCTGTATATGCTAGGCTCGTCAAGTTTAACCTAAGTATTCCGCATGTGCGACTGTTTTGCACCCATTGTATTTGAACGTAGAGCCTATCACACCCGATCATTACGTGGTGTCTCAGCACGAAGAACTTTCACAACCGTGCATACTCAGGGAGAATACTTATACCTTGAAATTTTAGTAAGGGATCATCTTATAAAGCTACCGTCGAACTAAGCAAAATAAGATGTATAAAAGATAAACATCATATGCAATCAAAATATGTGACATGATATGGCCATGAACATCTTGCGCCTTTGATCTCCATCTCCAAAGTACTGTCATGATCTCTATCATCACCGGCATGACACCATGATCTCCATCATCTTGATTTATATCAATGTGTCATCACATGGTTGTCTCGCCAACTATTGCTATCGCATAGCGATAAAGTAAAGCAATTATTTGGTGCTTGCATCGTATGCAATAAAGAGACAACCATAAGGCTATTGCCAGTTGCCGATAACTTCAACAAAACATATATCACATCACGTCTTGACCATATCACATCACAACATGCCCTGCAAAAACAAGTAAGACGTCCTCTACTTTGTTGTTGCAAGTTTTACGTGGCTGCTACGGGCTAAGCAAGAACCGTTCTTACCTACGCATCAAAACCACAACGATAGTTCGTCAAGTTAGTGTTGTTTTAACCTTCTCAAGGACCGGGCATAGCCACACTCGGTTCAACTAAAGTTGGAGAAACTGACACCCGCCAGCCACCTGTGTGCACCCGCCAGCCACCTATGTGCAAAGCATGTCGGTAGAACCAGTCTCGCGTAAGCGTACGCGTAATGTTGGTCCGGGCCGCTTCATCCAACAATACCGCCGAACCAAAGTATGACATGCTGGTAAGCAGTATGACTTGTATCGCCCACAACTCACTTGTGTTCTACTCGTGCATATAACATCAATGCATAAAACCTAGGCTCGGATGCCACTGTTAGGGAACGTAGTAATTTCAAAAATTTCCTATGCACATGCAAGATCATGGTGATGCATAGCAACGAGAGGGGAGAGTGTGTCCATGTACCCTCGTAGACCAAAGCGGAAGCGTTAGCACAACGCGGTTGATGTAGTCATACGTCTTCACGATTCGACCGATCAAGTAACGTACGGCACCTCCGAGTTCAGCACACGTTCAGCTCAATGACGTCCCTCGAACTCCCATCCAGCCGCGCTTGAGGGAGAGTTTCATCAGCACGACGGCGTGGTGACGATGATGATGTTTTACCGATGCAGGGCTTCGCCTAAGCACCGCTACAATATTATCGAGGTGGAATATGGTGGAGGGGGGCACCGCACACGGGTAAGAGATCCAAGGGATCAATTGTTGTGTCTCCAAGGGGTGCCCCCTCCCCGTATATAAAGGAGTGGAGGAGGGGGAGGGTCGGCCCTCTCTATGGCGCGCCCTAGGAGGAGTCCTACTCCCACCGGGAGTAGGATTCCCCCCTTCCAAGTAGTAGGAGTAGAAGTCAAGGAAAAGGGAGAGAGAAGAGAAGGAAGGAGGGGGCACAACCTCTCCCCCTAGTCCAATTCGGACTAGGCCTTGGGGGGCGCGCAACCTCTCCTCTCTCCTTCCCCTAAAGCCCAATAAGGCCCATATACTCCCCGGCGAATTCCCGTAACTCTCCGGTACTCCGAAAAATATCTGAATCACTCGGAACCTTTCCGATGTCCGAATATAGTCGTCCAATATATCGATCTTTATGTCTCGACCATTTCAAGACTCCTCGTCATGTCTCTGATCTCATCTGGAACTCCAAACTACCTTAGGTACATCAAAACACATAAACTCATAATATAACCGTCATCGAACTTTAAGCGTGCGGACTCTACAGGTTCGAGAACTATGTAGACATGACCGAGACACGTCTCCGGTCAATAACCAATAGCGGAACCTGGATGCTCATATTGGCTTCCACATATTCTACAAAGATCTTTATCGGTCAAACCGCATAACAACATACGTTGTTCCCTTTGTCATCTGTATGTTACTTGCCCGAGATTCGATCATCGGTATCTCAATACCTAGTTCAATCTCGTTACCGGCAAGTCTCTTTACTCGTTCCATAATACATCATCCTGCAACTAACTCATTAGTTACAATGCTTGCAAGGCTTATAGTGATGTGCATTACCGAGTGGGCCCAGAGATACCTCTCCGACAATCGGAGTGACAAATCCTAATCTCGAAATACGCCAACCCAACAACTACCTTGGGAGACACCTGTAGAGCACCTTTATAATCACCCAGTTACGTTGTGACGTTTGGTAGCACACAAAGTGTTCCTCCGGTAAACGGGAGTTGCATAATCTCATAGTCATAGGAACATGTATAAGTCATGAAGAAAGCAATAGCAACATACTAAACAATCAAGTGCTAAGCTAACGGAATGGGTCAAGTCAATCACATCATTCTCTAATGATGTGATCCCGTTAATCAAATGAAAACTCATGTCTATGGCTAGGAAACTTAACCATCTTTGATTCAACGAGCTAGTCAAGTAGAGGCATACTAGTGACACTATGTTTGTCTATGTATTCACACATGTATTAAGTTTCCAGTTAATACAATTCTAGCATGAATAATAAACATTTATCATGAAATAAGGAAATAAATAATAACTTTATTATTTCCTCTAGGGCATATTTCCTTCAATGCTCCGACTTCATCACATAACGGTTCACCATATGTGCATGCTACGGAAATCACAAACTTTAACACAAGTATTTCTACAATCCACAATTACTCACTAGCATGACTCTAATATCACCATATCTTATATCTGAAAACAATCATAAGGAATCAAACTTCTCATAGTATTAAACGCTTTTTATATGAAAGTTTTTATTATATCCCTCTTGGATGCCCATCACATTAGGACTAAATTCATAACCTAAGCAAATTACCATGCTGTTTAGAGACTCTCAAAATAATATAACTGAAGCATGATAGTTCAACAATTTCTATGAAATAAATCTCACTTTTTGGTACTGTTGTGAACTCATTATTTATTTATATTGGTGTAATATCTACTGTATTCCAACTTCTGCATGGTTCATGCCCCCCGATACTACCCATGGATTCATCAAAATAAGCAAACAACACATAGAAAACCGAATCTGTCAAAAATAGAGCAGTCTGTAGCAATCTGGCAACTTTGTATACTTATGTAACTCCAAAACTTCTAAAAAATTAGGACAATCTTGGTAATTTGTATATAAATTTTTTTGTAAAAACTTCAGATCAAAATCACACTTCTGTGAGTTTTTATAATTGTTTTACTGGGCGCAAAAGTTTCTGTTTTTTGCAAGATCAAATCAACTATCACTGTAGACCATCCCAATGATCTTGCTTGGCTCAAACACTAATTAAAAGACCAAAAAACAATTACTACAGAGGTAATAATATGTATTTATTGAAAAACAGAACCAAATACAATAAACATAAAAATAAAATAGGGTTGCCTCCGAACAAGCGCTATTGTTTAACACCCCTAGCTAGGCATAAAACATAGATCTAAGTATTGTCATCTTTGGTATGCAATCCATAAATAGCCCTCACAATAGATTCATATGGAAACTTAATTTTCTTTCTTGGAAAGTGTTCCATGCCGTTCCTTAATGGTAATTGAAATCTAATGTTTCCTTCTTTCATATCAATGATTGCACCAATCATTTTAAGGAAAGGTCTACCAAGAATAATAGGACATATATGTTGAGGAACGTAGCATGCAATTTCAAAAAAAAATCCTACGCTCACGCAAGATCTATCTAGGAGATGCATATCAACGAGAGGGGGAGAGTGTGTCTATGTACCCTCGTAGACCAAAAGCGGAAGCATTTTACAACGCGGTTGATGTAGTCGAACTTCTTCTCGTTCCGACCGATCAAGCACCGGACATACGGCACCTCCGAGTTCTGCACGCGTTCAGCTCGATGACGTCCCTCAACCTCTTGATCCAGCAAAGTGTCGAGGAAGTAGATGAGTTCCATCAGCACGATGGCATGTTGACGGTGATGGTGAAGTGATCCACGCAGGGCTTCGCCTAAGCACTACAAGAATATGACCGAGGGTGTAATCTGTGGAGGGAGGCGCCGCACACGACTAAAGATTGTTGGTGTGTATTCTAGGCGCCTGAGGGAGTCCTGGACTAGGGGGTGTCCGGACAGCCGGAATATCATCGTCCGCCGGACTCCAAGACTACGAAGATACAAGATTGAAGACTCCGTCCCGTGTCCGGATGGGACTTTCCTTGGCGTGGAAGACAAGCTTGGCGATACGGATATGTAGATCTCCTACCATTGTAACCGACTCTGTGTAACCCTAGCCGCCTCCGGTGTCTATATAAACCGGAGGGCTTTAGTCCGTAGGACACAACATACATTACAACAATCATACCATAGGCTAGCTTTAGGGTTTAGCCTCCTTGATCTCGTGGTAGATCCACTCTTGTACTACCCATATCATCAATATTAATCAAGCAGGACGTAGGGTTTTACCTCCATCGAGAGGGCCCGAACCTGGGTAAAAACATCGTGTCCCTCGTCTCCTGTTACCATCCGCCTAGACGCACAGTTCGGGACCCCCTACCCGAGATCCGCCGGTTTTGACACCGACATTGGTGCTTTCATTGAGAGTTCCTCTGTGTCGTCACCGATAGGGCGGATGCCTCCACCCGTCTTCAAAGACGGTGTTTTCGCTGAAGGGGCCTTGGCTACCGGCCAAACTATCCGGCTAGGTGGTTTTCTCATGACCGCCTGTCCGGCCGCCGCTTCGACAATGGCTTCTCAAGTCGTCAGAAGCAATCTTCGCGTCAGCACGGAAGCTGCCGAACGATTGGATCCAATCGAGCTCTCGTCTGTTAACGAGCTCTTGGATCGCATCGCCGCCCTGGGAGTCGCTACGGACTACAACCAGATTGGGCTTAAAACTGATCTGAGAGAGATTAACTCTCCCCAGGCCACCCACCACGCCACAGTGGTAGAGGAGAAATACGGCAACTCTTCGCCTATATTGAAAACTATTCATGTCCGGATTCCCGAACCCTCCATGCCGGATTTCCGCGGAGGGACGGACTTCGATCGAGCATTGAACTTAAAATCATGCATCGCTCCGGACTCGCTGGATCGTGTCCAGCAAACCAAGCTTCCAAATTCGGAAACTCCTCGGCCTTCGAGCCCCAAGATGGGCAGGGATCCGGACTTTAGTCCACCCACCCGCCCAGACATATGCGATCTATCTCTAATACGGCAAGAGCCCGCTAAAACAGTACACCATTACTGGGCCAGATTCCTCCTGGTTATGGACAGGATAAAGGACTGCCGAGAGGAAAACGCAATCTCAATCTTCTGCAATAATTGCACGGACAAGGGAATATTGAACGCCATCGATCGTCGCAAAATCACAAGTTTCGCCGATCTGGCGTCCATAGTACGAAAGTACTGTGCGATGGAGAGTTTCTGGAAAACCGAAAACCAATTTTGGGATAATCCGGCCCCAACCCCAGTCCGCAACAAAAGGGTACCTCACGCTAGGGTCCCAGATGCCAAAAAGAAAAAACAAAAACCCAATAAGGGGCACGGAACTGTACTGGAGGAATGGCTCAATGGACCCTGTAAGCTTCATAGTACAGAGGGAGCCGTCCCAACACACAACCTTCGAGCATGTTGGATATTACGGCAGGTGGCCAAAAGTGGCGAGGAGCTTCTAGCTCCGGGAAACCACTCCAACAATACCAGTACGGTATCAACAGTCTTCGAGACCTTTGCATCAAACAATACGCGAAAGCGAACAATCCGCGGACTCGCCGAAGTCTACCAAGTAGCAACAGCAAATCCATGGGGCGACACAGCTATTACCTTCAACGCCAGCGACGAGCCTAAATTCCGAACAACCAGAGCGCCAGCTGCACTGGTACTTAGTCCCATAGTGGACGGCTTTCGACTGACAAAAGTCCTCATGGATGGCAGCAGTGCACTAAACCTCATTTACGAGGAAACTCTGCGAAAAATGGAAATCGATTGGAGCCGTATTGAGCGAAGCAGCACAACCTTTAGAGGAATAATCCCTAGCCGGGAAGCGCGCTGCACCGGAAAAATCACACTCGATGTGGTGTTCGGCTCGCCGGACAATTACAGATCCGAAGAAGTCACGTTCCAAGTGGCCCCGTTCAGCAGCGGATATCACGCCATATTAGGACGAGAGGCATTCACAATTTTCCAAGCAGTACCTCATTACGGGTACATGAAGCTTAAAATACCTGGGCCCAGTGGAATAATCACTCTCGTTAGTGATCCGGACATAGCACTCTGCGCTGAAAACAAGACAGCCGCACTAGCCCTCGAGGCACTATCCGAAGCCTTAGCGGCAGAAGAACTCACCGCGCTGCGCTCCACGGTGAACAGGGACGAGGGGATACTCGATAAAAGATCCAAGTCCACCTCCTTCAAACCAGCAGACGAAATAACAAAATTCCAGGTCCACCCAACGGACCCAACAAAGACGGCCTCCATTGGGGCACAATTGAACCCCGAAGTAGACGCTGCACTGCGCGAATTCCTTCGGGAAAACTGGGACATTTTCGCCTGGCATCCTTCGGATATGCCTGGAATCCCACGCAGATTGGCAGAACATAGCCTAAACATCCTAAAAGGATTCAAGCCAGTCAAACAGGCTCTTCGACGATTTTCCGAACCCAAAAGACAGGCAATGGGAGAAGAGCTAGCCAAACTATTGGAATCCAGATTCATTAGAGATATCAAACATCCGGATTGGCTAGCAAATCTGGTAATGGTACCAAAGAAGGACAAATCCTGGCGCCTTTGTGTCGATTTCAAAGACCTCAATAAGGCCTGCCCAAAGGATCCCTTCCCTCTCCCCCGCATCGACCAAATTATCGATGCTACTGCAGGGCACGATTCATTGTGCTTCCTCGACACATACTCTGGCTACTATCAAATCAAGATGGCAGAAGCAGACCAAGCCGCCATGGCATTCATCACCCCTTATGGACCATTCTGCTTCAATACGATGCCTTTCGGACTTAAAAACGCCGGCACAACATATCAGCGCATGATTCAAACATGTCTGGCTACCCAGATCGGCAAAACAGTCGAGGCGTACGTAGACGACGTAGTCGTCAAAACAAAACACGTCGAAACTCTAGTAGACGATTTGAGGCTCACGTTCGACAACCTTAGAGCATACGACATCAAGTTGAATCCGGAAAAATGCGTTTTCGGCGTACCAGCCGGAAAGCTGCTGGGCTTCATCGTGTCCGGTAGAGGAATCGAAGCAAACCCGGCGAAAATCCGAGCTCTGTCACAGTTGGACATTCCAAAAGACCTCAAACAAATACAAAAATTAACAGGATGCGTGGCAGCTCTAAGCCGCTTTATCTCCCGTCTAGGAGAAAAGGCGTTGCCCCTTTATCGCCTCCTCAGGCGCACCGAACACTTCGAGTGGACGGACGCTGCCACTGCCGGACTCGAATAAATAAAGGCCATATTGGCAACCAATCCGGTCCTGGACGCGCCCAATCTGGGCGAACCAATGTTGTTATACATCGCGGCAACACATCAAGTTGTAAGCGCGGTACTCGTCGTCGAACGAGAGACAGAAGGGCACAATTTCCCTCTTCAAAAACCAGTGTATTATGTATCCACTGTGTTAACCCCCTGCAAATCCCGTTACCCGCATTATCAGAAGATAGCATATGCGGTGTTCATGGCGTCCCGGAAGCTCCGGCACTACTTTCAAGAGTGTTCGATAACAGTGGCCTCTGAAGTACCACTCAACGACATTATCAATAACCGCAACGCAACGGGCAGGATTGCAAAATGGGCCATTGAGCTCTTACCATTCGATATAACTTACAAACCTCGGCGAGCTATAAAGTCACAAGTCTTGGCTGACTTTGTCGCCGAATGGACCGAAGCCGAACTCCCTAAAGAGTACGACGCATACTCCAACTGGACTATGCATTTCGACGGCTCCAAAATGTTGGCCGGACTGGGGGCTAGCGTCGTATTGACGTCCCCAACCGGAGACACAGTCTAGTATGTACTCCAAATAATGTACACGGACTCCAACAACGCAGCCGAATACGAGGCCCTGTTACACGATCTCCGGATGGCAGTCTCCATGGGCATTCAACGCCTAGAGGTGCGCGGGGATTCAAACCTTGCAATATCCCAAATAAATGGAGACTTTGACGCCAAGGATCCGAAAATGGCAGCATATGCAACGCTGTCCTAAAAATGTCAGCTCGGTTTGAAGGACTCGAATTCCATCACATAGCCCGAGATAATAACCAAGCGGCCGACGTGCTGGCACGCATCGGTGCAAAACGTGATGCTGTCCCTCCAAATATCTTCCTGGAACGGCTCTTCAAGCCATCCGTACTATGGGAAGAGGAGTCCGGAAGTGACAAACCGGAAAAAACCGCGCCAATCGGCGATTCGGCCAATGACATAACACCTTCAGCCCACGTTATAATGGCAGTAATCGCCCCGTGGACAGAACCTTTCCTAGCCTACTTACTTAGGCAGGAACTTCCCGAAGACCAAAACGAGGCCCACTGCATAGTCCGGCGATCGAAAGCCTACAAGGTCCATGAGGGAGAACTTTATAAGAAAAGTACAACTGGAGTCCTTCAAAGGTGTATCTCCGAAGAGGAAGGGCGAAGCCTCCTGGCTGAAATTCATGCCGGACTAGGCGGACACCACGCAGCAGCCCGGGCCCTTGTAGGAAAGGCATTCCGTACAGGATTTTATTGGCCGACGGCCTGGGCAGATGCCCAGGACTTAGTCCAGAAATGCGTTGGTTGTCAGCTCTTTGCTAATCAGAGCCACATGCCGCCCACCGCCCTCAAAACTATACCCATTACCTGGCCGTTCGCGGTCTGTGGGCTTGATATGGTTGGACCCCTCAAAGGGGGAACCCACAAGCAAAGATACCTATTGGTCCTGGTGGATAAATTCACCAAATGGATAGAGGACAAACCGGTCAAAAGGCAGAGTCCGGACCAGTGATAGACTTTATATCTGGGGTAGTACACCGCTACGGAGTCCCCCACAGCATCATCACCGACAACGGCACGAACTTCACAGCCGATGAGGTCAAGTCATGGTGCAAAAATATGGGCATCAAGCTCGACTACGCCTCTGTCTATCACCCTCAAACCAACGGTCAAGTGGAAAGAGCAAATGGTATAATAATGAGCGGCATTAAACCCAGACTAGTGCGGTCACTTACTAAATCTGACACGCACTGGGTCGAGGAGCTTGACTCCGTACTCTGGGGGCTGCGGACAACGCCTAACCGCACTACCGGATTCACACCATTCTTTATGGTGTACGGCGCAGAGGCAGTCTTGCCCTGCGACATTATTCATGACTCGCCTAGAGTGCGCATGTACGAAGAAAGAGAGGCCGAGCTGGATCGGCAGGACAGCTTGGACACAATGGAGGAAGAACGCGACGTCGCCAAGGCTCGTTCCGCATTCTATCAGCAGCAGGCCCGAAGATATCAAAGCAGAGAAGTACGGGCCAAGACTTACAACGTCGGTGAACTAGTTCTACGACTGCCGGACAAGAAAAAGGACAAGCTCAAGCCCAAATGGGAGGGCCCCTTCATTATCGATCAAGTCCTGACTAGCAGGGCGTACCGTCTATGAAGTGCGTCGGATAACCGACTCGAGCCGAACCACATGGAACGCAGCTCGCCTCCGAAGATTCTATGCCTAGCGCCGGACTAAGAGTTCGTCCCTTTCCTCTGTCCAAATTTTTACACTTCGGCTGTCTTTTGTTTCTCTCTTCATAATCTTTTTTACTAAAAAGCCACTAAGGGCCTACTTTCGCATTGTTCACATACACTTGATGTGCCATCCGCACTCATTATACCTAGGGGCTTCTTTTACGGAAGCTCAAATTATAAGGGTTTTATGCCCAGCACATGTGTCAAGCTTCCACATGTACCTTTTGCTCACCATTATATGCATCGATATGACTTAAGTTTTGGCCAAGCTGGGTTGCCTGGCTCCTGTTCTTACCCCTACGTTCCCGATTGTTCGGCTAGGAGGTAAAGGGAGCACCTCTGTGATTGTTACTGCCGGGTCAGCCGGATGTGTACCTCAGACTGGGTGAAGCCGAAAGCTAGCGTTCTTAAAGGAATATTCGGTCGGTGACCTAAAAGATGATTTTTTTACCTACTCATTTATTCGCCCCCAGATGTTTTTTCTGCTTTTTTCGCAGTCCAGACATGCACTTTAGGGCATGCCTCCCAGGGAAAGGAACCCTTAACGGAACTATTCTCTCTGGAAGATGTTTCTTACTAACCATGTAATATAACATAACTAGTTGGGCACTTGTCTGATAAAGCACTAATGACCCCTACGCCTGGTCTCCATGCATACCCCGGTTGTTTTTAACCAAAAAGGTATTCGGACACACTCCGGACTCTAGGGTCCCGAGGTTGAAGCGAAAAGGTCAGCAAAGACAAACGATCTACAATCCGGCTAGAAGGCATTTCATATGTCACTTTAAAGGAAAACATACATCGTCAAAGTTACTGATTGTATTCCTCCTCAATCCCGTCTAACAGGATGTCTAACTTACAGTCCCGTTGGGAAAATTTAGCAGCCAACTCTACCTGGCTGTATACTAAACTCACAGGGATCTCCTTCCCATCGGGCCCCACCGGTCCAACTTCGGCCATGTGGTTGGGATCCACCTTCTTGTAACGCGTCTTCACCATGGCCCAAGCCTCCCTGGCACCTTGACGGCAAGCCGAAATCTTCCACAAACGGAAGCGCTGCCGCACTCCCTGAAGCTTCTCCGAAATCTCCCCAAGGCCCTCGGGTAGGGAGAGGGCTGGCCATAAAGCCTGGACGACGCCACTCATTGCCTGCCGAACTCGTTCGAGCAGTTGCAACAGCTCGGGAAGTTGATCACCCATGGAAACGGGCATCTCCTCGGCAGGGCAACCTGTGAGTATACCTACAAGACATACTATGTCAATTTGCTTCTTCGCCGAACTCTTCTTTTAAAAGGAGTCCGCTCAAGCACTTACTATAAATGCCGCGACGAAGCCACTGATTCTCCTTAACGGATCCGGACAGCTCGGCTTGAGCGCCTTTCAGCTCTTTTCCGAGCTTGGCGTTGGCATCCTGGAGCTTGTTCCTTTCTTGCTGCACCCTATTCAGGACACTCTCGCCGGCTTTTAGCTGGCGCAGCAATGCTTGTCTGTCCGGATTTTGTCCGGCGGCACCTGCAATGTCATTATTAGACTTGCGGGCACGCCGCACAGCGCTTATATTTATTAATAAAAATGTGTTACTGGGAGGGGCCTCTGCGTCTCCTCCTGCAGCAGCAAGTGCGGCCTCAAGTTGGGCCTTGCAATCTTGCAGCTCCCGAGACAGCTGGGCATTCTTCTCGGTAAGAGCCTGCGTTTCAAATGATCCTTAAATCAGTTAACATAACTACTTTAAGTCTCGGGGGCTACTGGTATATATAAACCATTAAAATTCCTTTACCCGTATGTCTTTTACATACTGCTCCGTGACTCTGGTAAAACCATCTTGAGCGGCACGGAGATGCGCGTCCCCGCGTTAAAGGCGTCGAACGCCTCAGGGGAGAAGCATGCTTCACGAAATACTGTCCGGCGGCGCCTATGGTTCATGGCGCTCTCCACCTCAGACTTGGTGGCGGACAGTCCGTCGGTATCCTCCGTTGGAGAAGGATCCGGCCCGTGCCTTGCGCTTGCCTCCCCCTCCGGGCCGGGTGTTGGAGCCTGGCCAGTATGGGTTGGATCAGCAATTTCCGCGCCCGCCGTCCGGCGAGTGTTTTTCCTCCTATAAAGATCATGAGCACTCAGACGCTTCCTAGGAATGTCGCTCTGAAAATTCAAATACGAGCTATACCTTTGCGGCGATGTTTCTGTCCGCACTGCGCTCCTTTTCCGCCTGCTGGTCCGGACTGACCTCTGTAGGTCAGCCGCCGCGGGCTCGGCTTCCCGCCGTGAAGGCGCTTCCTGCAAAATACCATCGTTCGCGAAGGTTAGAAATGGGCAAGGAAGAGATAATGGTGTCCGGACTTCGGTCATAGTCACCTGGGAAGCCGGACTCAGTCCGGGGTAGTCCGCCGTAATGGCGACCAAGGCATTATCCATGTTGAGATGGTAAAATACCCCGTCAATCAGCTCCACCTCGATGTCCGGATCCTCTTCGGAGGTCGGATCTAGGGATCTTTCCGGATCCTCGGGTTGCGGGGCAGGACTTATCATGTTCTCCACAGTCCGGCGTAGATACTACGCCGAAAACATTATATAAGAAGCCTAAACTTCGAAAGCATGGGTTGAGCCCTTAACGGTGTTCGCTTACCCATCCTCTAGGGTTGTTCATGGAAAACCCATTTAAGGGGTTCGTTCGAAGGAAGTCCTCCTTCTCCCCCTTGAACAGACCGGACAGGATCTTTACCAGGTCCTCGGTCGAGTCCGGCCCTTTGCGGCCATGACGGGTAGCATCATCTTCCCCGTTGAAATCCCACATAGGGTGGCCTCTATATTGCAATGGCTGTACCCCCCGCATGATACATGTCACCATGACTCCAATCATGGTCAACCCAGAGTGGGCCAGCAATCTTATTCGGCCCATCAAGTAATGGACGCTCTTGTCTTCCTCCAATCGGGGGCTCCGTGGGCGCCAGGTGAGGCGTTTCTTCAGGGGAGCAACACTAAACTCCAGGAGGCCAATCCGGACTAGGTCCGGCAGCGGGGCATCTCCTATGTAAAACCACTCTAAAGGCCAGTCTTCGGACGCCTTCTTGGGAGTACCGGATGGGTATCCGGTCCCGGCGATGCGCCATATCTCAGCGCCGCCCACTTGATATATGGACCCCTTGTGAGAACGGGGTACGAGGCAAAACAGCCTCTTCCACAATGCAAAATGGGGCTCGATGCCCAGGAACAGCTCGCAAAGAGCTACATAGCCTGCGATATGCAGGACAGAGGCGGGTGTGAGGTGGTGAAGTTGGAGTCCGTAGAACTCCAGGAGCCCGCGGAGGAACGGATGTATTGGGAATCCAAGTCCCCTTATCATATAGGGGACGAAGCATACTCGCTCCCCCTTATTGGGGCTTGGGGTAGCCTCCGCTTGCCTCCCACCTTGATAAGTGACCAGCCCGGCTCGAACCGGGACCATGAAGGCCGGAGGGAGATATCCCCCCGCTTCAATCTTCACAAGCTCGTTGTGCAGAACAGAGCACCTCCTCCAATCTCCTGGCGGTGGGGTGGGGGCGCGAGAAGAAGAGCACGTCGACTGTCCATGATGGAATGGATTTTTAGGTCAAAGGCGCTCCGATGAAGTATTCGCGGGAGGAAGATGGTGTGGTTTGGATCTGGATTTTTGCCTCTTTTGTAGGCGGACGACTCGCACAACTAGGGGGTAAAACGTAAAAGACACCCTGGCTTTTCGCATTCGTGCGACGCGTGGAAAAGGGTCATTATTTGGCGTGGAAGCCGAGGAACACAGTATTTAAGATGAAGCCGGACACTATTCGGCAGGTACATGGAATTTGAAGGGAGAACCCGCCTTGCAACACCGAAGACTATAAACGCGCTGGACTTATCGTCATTGAAGCCTGGTTCGGGGGCTACTGAGGGAGTCCTGGACTAGGGGGTGTCCGGACAGCCGGACTATCGTCGTCCGCCGGACTCCAAGACTACGAAGATACAAGATTGAAGACTCCGTCCCGTGTCCGGATGGGACTTTCCTTGGCGTGGAAGACAAGCTTGGTGATACGGATATGTAGATCTCCTACCATTGTAACCGACTCTGTGTAACCCTAGCCGCCTCCGGTGTCTATATAAACCGGAGGGCTTTAGTCCGTAGGACACAACATACATTACAACAATCATACCATAGGCTAGCTTTAGGGTTTAGCCTCCTTGATCTCGTGGTAGATCCACTCTTGTACTACCCATATCATCAATATTAATCAAGCAGGACGTAGGGTTTTACCTCCATCGAGAGGGCCCGAACCTGGGTAAAAACATCATGTCCCTCGTCTCTTGTTACCATCCGCCTAGACGCACAGTTCGGGACCCCCTACCCGAGATCCGCCGGTTTTGACACCGACAGCGCCCCTTCCCCATGTATATATAGGTGGTAGGGGGAGGGGGGTGATGTCTACTACGCAACCTTCTTCTTGTAGACTCGTGTTGGGCCTCCAAGTGTAGAGTTTTGTAGGACAGTAGCAAATTTCCCTCAAGTGGATGACCTAAGGTTTATCAATCCGTGGGAGGCATAGGATGAAGATGGTCTCTCTCAAACAACCCTGCAACCAAATAAAAAGGAGTCTCTTGTGTCGCCAACACACCCAATACAATGGTATATTGTATAGGTGCAGTAGTTCGGCGAAGAGATGGTGATACACGTGCAATATTCCGTCCACGACGGCCGTCGGCCACTTTTTCCCCGTGTCCACGTACAGCCCGTTCACGGGTCCGTGGGGTCCGTGTACGTGGCGTGTGCATTGTAAGTGGTTTTGCCCACTTTTCCATGGCGCGCGTCCACTTCCGTCCACGACGGCCGTCGGCCAGTTTTTTCCCGTGTCCACGTACAGCCCGTTCACGGGTCCATGTAAGGTGGATGGTAGATATATAGGTTTTTGTAATCTGAAATTATAAAAACAGCAAGGTAGCAAGCGGTAAAAGTGAGCAAAAATGGTATTGCAATGCTTCGAAACAAGGCCTAGGGTTCATACTTTCACTAGTGCAAGTTCTCTCAACAATGATAACATAATTAGATCATATAACATTCCCTCAACGTGCAACAAATAGTCACTCCAAAGTCACTAATAGCGGACAACAAACGAAGAGATTATTGTAGGGAACGAAACCACCTCAAAGTTATTCTTTCCGATCGATCCATGGGGCTATTCCTATAAGTGTCACAAACAACCCTAGAGTTCGTAGTAAAATAACACCTTAAGACACACATCAACCAAAACCCTAATGTCACCTAGATACTCCAGTGTCACCTCAAGTATCTGCGGGTTAGATTATACGATATGCATCACACAATCTAAGATTCATCTATTCAAACCAACACAAAGAACTTCATGGAGTGCCCCAAAATTTCCACCGGAGAGTCAAGACGAAAACGTGTGCCAACCCCTATGCATCGATTCCCAAGGTCACAGAACCCGCAAGTTGATCACCAAAACATACATCAAGTGGATCAATAGAATACCCCATTGTCACCACAGGTATCCCATGCAAGACATACATCAAGTGTTCTCAAATCCTTAAAGACTCAATCCGATAAGATAACTTCAATGGGAAAACTCAATCCATTACAAGAAGGTTGAGGGGGAGAAACATCATATGATCCAACTATAATAGCAAAGCTCGCGGTACATCAAGGTAGTGCCAAATCATGAACACGAGAGAGAGAGAGAGAGAGAGAGAGAGAGAGAGAGAGAGAGATCAAACACATAGCTACTGGTAAATACCCTCAGCCCCGAGGGTGAACTACTCCCTCCTCGTCATGGAGAGCGCCGGGATGATGAAGATGGCCACCGGTGATGATTCCCCCCCCCCCGGCAGAGTGCCAAAATAGGGCCCCGATTGGTTTTTGGTTGCTACAGAAGCTTGCAGCGACGGAACTCCCGATCTAGGTTCTGTTCTGGATGTTTAGGGATATATAAGAGGTGTTGGCGTTGGGAACAAGTCAGGGGGGTCCCCGAGACAGCCACGAGGTAGGGGGGCGCGCTCGGGGGGTAGGGCGCGCCCTCCACTCTCGTGGTTGACTCGGGATTCTTTTGGTCCATCTCCGATGCTCCGTGGGCTTCTTCTAGTCCAAAAATAATCTCCGTAAATTTTAAGGTCAATTGGACTCCGTTTGATATTCCTTTTCTGCGAAACTCAAAAACAAAGAAAAAACAAAAACTGGCACTGGGCTCCAGGTTAATAGGTTAGTCCCAAAAATCATATGAAATAGCATATAAAACATCCAAGATGGATAATACAATAGCATGGATAAATCAAAAATTATAGATACGTTGGAGATGTGTCAATCATCCTCAAGCTTAATTCCTGCTCGTCCTCGAGTAGGTAAATGATAAAAACAAAATTTTTGATGTGGAATGTTACCTAACATATTTATAAATGTAATCTTCTTTATTTTGGCAAGAATATTTAGATCCATAAGATTCAAAATAAAAGTTTAATATTGACATAAAAACAATAATACTTCAAGCATACTAATAAGGTAATTATGTCTTCTCAAAATAACATGGTCAAAAAAGCTTATCCCTACAAAATCATATAGTCTGGCTATGCTCCATCTTCATCACACAAAATACTCAAATCATGCACAACCCCGATGACAAGCCAAGCAATTGTTTCATACTTTTGATGTTCTCAAACTTTTTTAACTTTTACGCAATACATGAGCGCGAACCATGGATATATCACTATGGTGGAAGAGAATATGGTGGTGCAGATGCTCTGTGCGATACCCAGTGGTTTCTCCAGCGGTGAGGTGGTGGTTTTGCGCTGCCATGATCATCTCAGGACGGTCTTCATGAGCGGGTTTCGCTATTACAAGGCTCAGATTAACCTGGCATGCTGTATCTTGGGAAATGCTTCTGTTCTTGAGCAGCTGATAATAGAACCAAGGATCAGAGACACAACATGGCCGGGTGATTCTTCTAGGTTGAATACCGGCCTTGAAGAAATTTTACCGGGGATTTGTGAGTGGGCACAGCTCACCTCGAAACGCTTTGGTAAGGTGATCAACGTCTTAGGTGCCCCCCTTCACAGTGAGTAAACCAATCCTTTTCTCATCTTATGTACTAGTATTGAATAATCTTCAATAGTCTGCAATCTGCAGCATTTCAGTGTAGCTGGGAGAAGTTTATTCATTCATGTAATGTTTCTGTGGTGACTGTTTTGGTTACTATTCATGGCTTTGCTCCTTTGTCCGCCCCTCTTTTAGAGGGAAAAAACGGTTAATCTATGTCTGTCATGTTCCTTTTTTTTTCCTTTCTCAGCACGCCTTATCTCAATCTGTATTTAAGAGGGTTATTTCTCCTGGTGCTACTGAAAGAAACTTGCATCTCTATATGTCAACTCTTCAAAGAAGTAAAGCTGTAATGGGAGCTCACTGGTAACGGAACTTATAGCACAAAATCTATGTATCGCTGTAGAGTCCAAACCCCGTATTTGGTCAAACTCTGGAAGCTAAAAGTTTGTTTGGAAATCACTACAAGAGAACAAATACTTCATAGACATGGGCCTATAGATGTCCCCTGTGTGGGGAAACTTGAAACAACCGATCATCCTTTGTTTTGCTGCCCCATTGCTATCTCTCTCTGGTCTTTTGCCAGGGTATCAGTTCAAGATATGATTACTTGGCTGAAATATGAGGGGAGCGGGAGCATCGGTTATATTTGGTTTGGGGTTACTGCTGTTTGGTGGGCTCTCTGGAACAGCTGAAATGATGTAGTAATTGTTTAACACGCAAGGCTATCAAGCATCCAACTGACACTCTGTTTTGTGTATTGCTTTTCCTTCAGCGATGGAGGCTTCTTTGGCCGGGCAAGACGCAGGGTCTCTTCAGCACCATCATTAGCAAGTGCCGGCTGCAGATTATTAGGAGTGGATCTTAATTAATGGGATGCTATGTTGCTTAGATTCTCTAATCCCCTGATGTCTGTTTAACGGAACACCTGGAAGATGAGGAGGAGCAGGCTGATGACAGTGTGCGCCCCCTGTTGAGAACGCCATTGGTGGGTAGGAGGCACCAGTGGGTGGCCAGAGAAAATGTATTAGGAAAGCTACTGACGCTGTCATGTTCAGAAGGTGAGGCACCAAAACCAAACCAGGCGATCTAAAATTAACTGTAAACCAGGGCTTTTCTTTGTCTGTGACAACCAATGTTTGAAGAAATTTGAGGTACCAAAACCAAACCAGTCGATCCAAATATTAACTGTAAACCAGGGCCTTTTTTTGTCTGTGAAATTCGAGGTTATATAAAAGGCTGTCTTGTCCGTGTATGGTTCAATTTCTTCAGCCGAGTTTAGTTTGTTTATTATTTAACTAATAAAGTCAGGTCATTACACCAAAAGAAGTTATGAGCCTAAAATAAAGCTACAGCCTACAAGTCCATTTCAAACAAATTGACTCTTCCAGTTATTTAATCTAATGAATAATGTACCTACATTCTAAAATATACTAAGATGTACTATTAAAAAAACACTACGTCATAGGGACATATAGTCAGGAGCATTTTTGTGCACCCAAAAAAAACATCTGTACTGATAGAACATGAGTGATGAAAGCTATGATCCCGACCAGGCGGCCTTCATGCGTGACCAGGTCGGCATCGACCTGGACGGCTTCCCGCTCGACCACAAGTTCCCGGACGACTACGGGCTGGAGGAAGAGGACGAGTGCGACATCGAAGTGGAGCCTTTGTTCGAGGAAGAGCTCGCCAACCAAGCCGCCGGTCCTAAGCCGAAGCGCAAGAGCAAGCGTACGAAGGCGTACATGGCGGCTGAGGACAAGCTTCTTTGTGAGTGTTGGCGAGACATTGGACAAGACCCCAAGACGGGCGCCGAGCAAAAGCATTCAACCTTTTGGATTCGTGTCCACCGAGAGTTTCATGAGCGCAAGAAGTTTCCGCCATACCAATTTGTGAACACGCGCGGGTGGGTCTCCATTTCCAAGCGGTGGAGGGTGATCCAACAAGAGTGCAACAAGCTTTGCGCCACTCTTGAGAGCGTCAAGGCCCGCCCCGTGAGCGGCATCGGCATGCAAGACATGGTATGCTAGCAAGCCGCCCTCTTTTGTGTCATCAAGTTCATCCTTTGCGTCTTCATATGAATATCACTTGCCCATATGCTTGCATGGAAACATTGTGTAGGCATTTCAAGCTTTGGAGGCATTCAAGGTGCAACATAATGGCAAGTGCTTCAACCTCTCCCATTGCTATCGGGTCATCAAGGACGAGGAGAAGTTCAAGACGCAATATGCCGCACTCAAGTCACGTGGAGGGAAAAAAGCCGTGGAGGATGTTGGGGAGGGCGAGCCGGCACGGCCGCGGGGGAAGACCAACTCCAAGAAAGAGGACAAGCGAAATGCGGCCACCAACGCTTTGATCGCAAGCATGGACGGCATGATGAACAAGAAGGACTCAAGGGAGGAGGAGCGCCGGCGTTTCAAGGTGGAGCAAATGGACGCTTTCATGGAGATCCAAAGGAGGAGGCTTGACTTGGACGCCGAGAAGCAAGCCAAGATGTTCGAGCTAGAGGCGGAGAAGCAAGCCAAGATGCTTGAGATCGAGGCCGCCAACGCCAAGACCAAGGCGAAAGAAGTGGCTCTCGCGAGCATGATGACCGGGGTGGAGATCATGAAGGTGGATCTCAACACCGTGTCGTCAAGGAAGAGGCCATGGTTCAAGAAGATGCAGGCCGACATGTTCAAGTTCGACGACGAGTGATCTCTGGCGGCGAGCGCCATGTTTTTTGTATGCCGGCATGACCACGGGAGCCGCGATGGCGTGATCGAACTTCAAGCCCTACCCTTTTTGTGTGCTGGCACGTGTGCCGGCCGGCTGGCGAGTGCGCCAGCATGAACGTGTTGCCACCAGGACGTTTCCAGCTACTTCTCTTGGTCCTCTTATTTGCGCCTTGAATCCCTGCCTCTCCCTCATCCTCTACTTCGCGTAGGGCAGCCGTGTAGCGGCGTGCACGATCTCAACAGAAGGTCGCCGCTAACAGTCGTGTTCCAGCCGGACCTCACCATCGCGGGAACAATTCCCGGTCATCCCCGAGGAGGTTTTCGAGGTCGCCGCATCTCTCTCACCTCGTACTATCGTCCTCGAGCTCGGGAGGCCTCGCCAGCGAGCGCACACTTGAAGTCCGAGCCGGCCGCGCTGTTCTTCTCCAACTCCAGCGACGCCCTGCCCTGTGTTCTGCGGTAAGCATCCTTGACCGCTCGATCTTGTTTTAACCGCCCAGATCTGGTGGCCGTCCATCGGTTAGCCGCAACAGCAAACACTCTCCAGCCTATCAAAGTGCGCCACGTGGCAAGGATTTTGATTTAAATAGAAAAAGGCAGATTTGTTCATGTTTTTCAAACCTTCACAACTTTTGCATCGTTTATCCAAATTTGATGAAACTAATGCCAAATTCTTCATCCTGATCCCCTCTATCTAGCACACCTATCCAATATAATTTTTGACACTTTCAAATTTGAAGTTGCTCAAATTTAAAATTAACCTTCTGGATGCCATATCTTTCAAACCGTTGATCCAAATTAGTTGATTCTTTTTGCATTGTGACCCTATTAGCATGTAGATAATATATACCTACTGTTATGTTCTTTTAATTAAGTTTTTATTTGCATTCCTTGTTGTTGACTTTATTGTGGTGTTATGTGAGTACGGTTTATTTATCGATGCCTTCGTTAATCGTATAGATTGTCCAGAGTGCGAAGTGAATCGGAATTAATCGTTAGAGTACTTCAACAGCATTCAAGGCAAGTTTGCACTTTTGATTTTGCTCATCCTATATTCTGCTATGCATGTGTGGTTTTATGCTATGATATATGTTTGGCCTGATATGTGTATTCCGTGTTGTCATGTTTTGGTATTGATTGTGTTATGTGATGATGTGATCAACTTGCTATGGTAGACGTGGGCATGTGTCGAGTGATACATGAGAGTGGTGAGTGTTTATAGCCGTAGTCTCGGGATTTTTAACCAGGTGAATGCGTCATTAGCAGAGCGCTCTATTGTCCATAGAGAATGCGACATTGACAGAGCGCACTTGAGGCAAGGTATAGTTTTCGGAACATAAATCAGGTGAATGCGTCCTTGGCAGAGCGCTCTATTGTTCCTAGAGAATGCGCCACCAACAGAGCGCACTTGAGAGACTTCTGAAGTTCTTGTCATGTTTACTTAGGATCTTTGGGGTTATCACGGGCGAATAAATTAGAGACCGTTGTAAGTTCCGTTAGTGGAGGTATGTGAAGACATTATTTTGCGAACCAACTTGAGTGTTTTGTTGGTCATACCTTTCTTGTGGATGTAGGTTTGCTATATCATTATGTGTGATTTGCCAATACATTCAATGTATTGACCCTTGTGGCTGCAACTTATCATGTTGCAGGATTTTTAGATGATCAGTGAGATAGAGTAGGGTTGTGAGTCTTCACTCAACATTTTCGCCAGTGGGCATTGACGGGACTCATCGTTTACTTATGCTACATTTCCGCTATTATTATTGAATAAAGATAGCTATGTGCTATGAGATTGTAATACCTTATAAATTTTGGATCATACGTTGTACTAAATGATGCACTTGTTATTTGATATTCATATGTACTGTGTGTGCTAGCGAGTCGATCCGGGGACTAGCACGGTAAGCACAGAGACATCGAATCTTATCAGGTTCGGATCGTTACAATATATCATATTTATTTTAAATTTCATCAAAAAATTGCAAGAAATCTCCGCAGCAACCAAACACTATCATTGTTGTAACTATTTGCGGAAAACATGGCAAATGGTGCCCACAAAAACATCATCAAAATATAACAACGTGTCATCTTTGAGGCCTAGGCACGTATGCAATGAGCCAACTGACAATGGGTGAGTCCCTTGAGACGATGCTGCTAGGAAGCACACACACGGAGGGGCCGATGTCTCGACGAGCTTAGGTTGTTGCTGCGAGATGCAAAGCCGAACGCTAGGATGGGCACACGACATTTATTGGACCTCAACTGAGAAGTACTACGAATGATGACCGGCGGGACTACAACGACAACTGAGTGATGTTGTGACCGTTGACAGTGGTGCTGCAAGTAGCCATGGCCATGCTGCCATTATTGACGACATATATAGCTGCTACCAGCTTTGTCGCAATTGCGTGCAGAGGAGCACGCTACTCTGACGGAGACGGTAGCTGCTACAACAAAGAGGCTAGGTACTGCAAGGTCAGGCTCGGCGATGATGGCCACCACGATAGGGTGACCCTGCTACAAGCGCTGAGACGGCGGTGCAGCGAGTACGCT
Source organism: Triticum dicoccoides (assembly GCF_002162155.2). NCBI lineage: Eukaryota > Viridiplantae > Streptophyta > Magnoliopsida > Poales > Poaceae > Triticum > Triticum dicoccoides. Next base: position 727,775,709 of record NC_041393.1, on the reverse strand, counting down.
TGTCGTGCTGCAAGACGGTGGGGGTGGCAGGAATGTGACTATGTGAGCACGAGATGCAATGTTACGAGCAGGAGTGCGTTGGGGAAATTTTCCTCTTTGCAGGGAACGTGATGGGGAAAGTTTCTTTCTACAAAAGAAACCAGTTCCCAGACGTTGAGAATCCTGATGAAGTTTATTAACTTGAGTGATACTCCTACAATTTTACTAAAACCACAACAAGTATCATGGAACAGAGGGAGTAGTTACTTGATCCACTGACAATTAAGACAAAACCGAATCGGGGGGAACTTCGACACACGGCTCCGGTGGATCCCTGATCTGCCAAAGGAAAAGAATACCATATTGCGGATGTTAATCCTGCGCGGTGACGTTCGGTCCGGTCCGGTCCAGTCCTAGTTAATTGGCTTGCCACACCAGCTCGGTTATTATCCCTTGCAACCGTGGTTCGTTAAACTACTTCTACTTGTATTGTATGTAGTAGGCCTAGCTCGCTAGTAGCATGGATGCACCAATAGATGGTGGCACTATCACAGCAAGTATGTAGTATTAATTACACCCACATACATAACATATACTCCCTCCGTTTCTAAATAGTTGTCTTTCTAGACATTTCAAATGACTACTACATACGGACGTATGTAGACATATTTTAGAGTGTAGATTCACTCATTTTGCTTCGTATGTAGTCACTTGTTGAAATGCCTAGAAAGACAAGTATTTAGGAACGGAGGGAGTACATACATATAGTGGTAGTACAAACGCATCACGACGTAAGGACGGCCAACCTTGCAATGCATATGTTTCATGTCCGTTTGGTTAACGTACACCACGTACCATACGATGCATCTGGTCATTCATCACGTCACGCCCACGTGCATACAGCCAACACACACGTACGTATAGACGTAGCAACTTGTTCACCGTGGCATTAAAATAGCACTGGTTTCCAGGTCACGACGCTACTAATTTAGTTACCTGTCTGGTGTGGTGCATGTTTCACACTTTTGATAATTATAAGCTTGGTTTTTAACTACTACTACTACTAGTACGCAACTACTGATCCATATATGATGATTAACCACCCACAGCCACTTGCATGCATACTCTATGTGTACACACCAAGAGGAGCAACATCATTCGAGGCTAATAATGCTAAACATACAAAGGTTTACATGCATTACTCGTTGGAGGCGATATATATTGACCTCGCTGGTTATCTTGGTCTAGTCAATTAATTAGAAGCCATTGGAGGCGATATATACAGCTCGCGTAAGAAGCAAGTAGCACCAGGAACTACCTACCTACGTACGCAGTAAGCTAAGCTAAGCTAAGCTCAGACAAAAGGACGATGGCGTTGGCGCAGCCGCAGCTCCAGGCGCAGGCCCGGTTCGTGCGGGCAGCCGCGGCAAACGCCGGCGTGGAGCTGGACGAGTCACGGTGGGTGAGTGAGGTGCGGCGGCGGATGGAGGCCGTGGCGGAGGAGCTGGGAGCCGTGGCCATGGTCTTCGACGTGCCAAGGCTGCTGCGATCGACGAGGCCCGAGGCGTACACGCCGCAGCACTTCGCCCTGGGGCCGTACCACTACCAGCGGCCCGGGCTGAGGGACATGGAGCGCTACAAGCTCGCGGCGGCCAAGCGCGCCGAGCAGCTCTTCGCCCCTCACCACACCTTCGACCATCTCGTGCAAAACTTCGTCGGCATGCAGGACAAGATCAGGGCCCCATACCACAGGTACCGCCGGCTCTACAGCATTTTCTCCTTTCTACTGCATAATTTTTAAAAATATTTTATTTGATAATTTCTTATTTGGCTTACTAAATAAAATCATGTTTATTTGATAAGTCAATAAAACAAAGGAAAAATTGATGGGAAAATCCAGAGATGGGAGAGAAAACGTAAACGGGGAGGGACCGTAGGAACGGACGATTAACGTAAGGGCAAACTTTTTTTGTATGTTTGTGTTATTTTTAGATATATCTATATCAATATAAAAAGTGTGAATTGCGGATCCAACACATCTCATGTGTTCAACCATATGTCTATCCAATGATCTATATTGTCTCCCAACAAAAAAAGATCTACATTCTCCCAGTCTTTAGCGCTAAACGTGTTTAGCACCAAACAAGATTAGCATCCTCGCCTAATTAATAGCATACTGATGAAAGCCAGCGCAAAGCAATTAGTTATATACTAACTAATATCAATATGTAATTATGATTTTGCTGAATAGTAGTGTGCAATGCAATTAATATATTGTCTAATATTAACATGTGTTGCACATACACGAATACTAGTATATAGCAGAGATATACTTAGTCATCCATCTAATTAAGCTCTCAAAACAGAATTATAACCTCAAAAAAATATCTTATGTTCAGATTTTTTTTCTGGGAAAATCAGTATTAGTTAACAAATGAAGCAAAAATGGTATGATGAGGTTCAGTTAGATGTATCTAATAAATATTTTTATTTTATTTTGCTAATAATTAATTTAATAATTTTAGCTGTACTTAAAAATATATAACTTAATAATATGCATTGCCAACATTATTAGAAAGGACAAGCTATACATCGCGAGCGCGTGAGAAATTTTTTAACTTTTCAATAAATACATACAGATGTAATACACAATGATAGATGGACCCTCAACAAAACTAGGACACAAGTTTATTATGAGGGCCATCTATATATTTCACTCACGATGCAAAATTCTCTTTGTGTATGATTCAATAGGCAGTGGATCATATAAGAAATCACTTTAATTAAGGGAGGACAAGATACATGGAGTAATAAAGATAAATTCAATATACCTATGTTCTGTTTAAAGTTTCCTTTTAATAAATTACATAAAATACAAGCAGTGTTAAAGCAGGTGAAGGAACTAAACATAAAATTACATCTAAGCTTTTATTTATTAGATCTATTTTTCATAGAAACTTCCTCCAAAATATATTTGTGGAGGGGGGCCACAAAATAGAATAGTTGCAAACTAGTTTGATGTCTCCACATTGGGAAAAAATGTATGAAAGGGCTGCATAATTAAGTTACACAGGTAGCCATGTCGGCTTAGATTTATGAAATCCGCAGAGTAAAATTGAGCCACACAAGTGTGTGGGCCACCACACTAGGTATAACTAATGGAGATGCTAAACAATAATTTAATTTGTGTTATTCTAAAATAATGAATAACAGGCCCTCTCTTCTCCTCATAAATGTATTTCACAAGTCAGTGCGCTTTTTTATCTTGCTTGCTGTCCAAAGTCTTTCTTATTTTGGCCTTGTGATGTTTTTAAAGGCAGTTGAGAACGTAGAGATGAGCACAACAATTTGACATTTCTGGCCGGCACGGTCACAATTAAATTGGTGTCATCTGGCTACCCTTATGAAGATTTTTTAATCTAGCATTGATAAGGGAAAGAAAATGGGAGAGTTATTTAATTGTGAATGATTGCTTCCCGCAAAAAAAAATTGTGAATGATTGCTACTTGCACCCCCTAGCATAAAAAGGTAAAAATAAAACATTTGAACTAAAGATGACCGGAATCGTCATGTTTTCCTTTTAGAAACACACTTGTCTACATCGTAGACACATACACACATCTATTGTTGTTAACGAGGCACAATGCCTTCAATATTTAAGTAATATATTGTCCAATTCTTCTGCAAGCTAGATACTCAGATGACATCGGCACATAGAGAACTAGGTGATGCCCCGCGCGTTGCCGTATGAATTGTGTGACAGAAAATACATAAATACATACTTTAAAATATATATAATTAATAGACAAACAAATGAAAGGGTGTTCTCAGTTTACATTTAAAAAAGAAGAAGCATGTGATGAAAAATATAAAAAGAGGAAAACTTTTGAACTGAACTAAAGACAGCATCTTTAAAAAAATATGAAGCATGTACTATATTTTTTTGCTCCAACCATCGAAAGCATATACTGTCCATGCATGATTTGATTTCCCTGGACAAAAAAAGACATGCATGCCTTGATGGGGTGGCATTTATTACAATAATATATTAATGCTAAAAATATAACATGCATGACTTGATGAGGTGGCATTTTTTTTCATCAACGGATTAATAGAAAAGATGTAACTTCTGAGTATACATGACATGTTGTCACGCAATTTTGATCGGGCGGCTATCAATAATTGAGGTGATGTGGAAACACCCAAGTGCAGAGAAATCTAGTAGTACGGGCTAGTTATTTAGATATAAAAGATCAAAGAGGAGAGGTCAACCTACTGTAGTTGTATTGCTTAACTAATCTACTCATCGTTGTATCATCAGTATTCTTGATATTTATGTCTGTTTCACTTTTTTCGATCCAATTTAATTTGTTTAGTCAAGAAAACAAAGCCTAAACATAAAAAAAATTCAACATAGTAAATATAATAGTGTATGTTGAGTGTAGAAAACACTTCAAGGTCAAACGATGAAGCAACTACCGCTTCGCTTTCAAAGTTGACACATTCTCTTTCAAATCAAAGAGTTTTCATTGGAGCTGCTTCAATTTCTAAGCAGCGTACATCACAACATTTATGAAACCTTCTCAAATTTTTACCATAGCCTACTGAGGTCATATCTGTCACCATGCCAAGTTTCATGTTTTTCAGACTTTGTTGGCATCTTTTAGTATTAAAACCTGATAAGATCATTGTTAGTCATCTAGTTATGCCACGTGGATGTTTAACATTTCATTTCATCTCTTGGAGACAACCTAAAATATAGATCAACCCATTTGTTATAGAACTTTTTTACACTAGTATGCACAAATGAGACTCACTTTTCAATCCTGTTGTGAAATATTTTTCATTTTTTATTTTTGAAATACCAAGTTAAGGTACCTTCTGTAGTACCTTTAGTTTTTTCATCACAAACATCCCTAAATGTTTCCACATGGAACATATGACATTACAATGCTATCACAAAATTTTGTCATTTTTCTGGAATCATTTCCTACCTTTAATACATTAACTCCATTACTAGCAATTTACCAGATAATATTCAATTTTGCATTACATGTATGTAAAAGAAGGGCCATAAATTCAACAAAAATTATCTTGATGTACTTATATATATTTCTAGGTCCCTCCAGCAATAAACACAAAATTCAAAAGTTTGATGTTAAAAATCTAAAGGGACACATGCAACCCACTTTTTTACTTGTTTGCCGAGTGTTTTTCAAAAAATACTCGGCCAAGATGGTTCCACAATCAGTCTACCATTCACTGCGGTTGTAATGTGCACCTGGAAAAGTCTTAATACTAGGCAAACCACCTATTTGCCAAGTGTTTTTCTGGCACACTCGACAAAGGGTTGTTTGTCGAGTTGCCAAAAAACTTGACACTAGGCATTCCATCAAATCTAGTAGAGTAGCCGTCTATCTTCACCCATAAATGTACTTCACACACACTGGTGTTTTTCTTCTCTTCTGTTCTTTTTCTTAGGTTTGCCTTGAGAGCATTTGAAAAGCAGTTGAGAATGCAGATCTATTAAGATTTCACATTAATTGGTTACGGGATTACAATACGCAATTTGAAATGTCTGGCCGACGCACGGTCACAAATTGGTGTCTTCTTTTTACCCTTATTAGGAATATGAAGGATGAACTAAGCTTGCTAGATAAGGGAAAGATATCATTAGTTCTAAGCCTGGGTTAGATCTTTCCAATAACTCGTTAGATTATTTCTTATCTGAGTTGTACATATTTGTACCTTTTTTTCCTTTTTCCTTTGTTTCTTTTTAGTTCTACTTCATGTATACTTTCTTTTCTGTGTTCACTATGATTTTTTGTACATTTATTAATGAATTATTATAAGTACATGTAGGAGAGTCCCGTTGTTTCCCATTAAAAAACAATTTTGTGCGATGTGGTTATTCGTATTAGGATTATGCAATCAAGCATTGTTTGACAGGCAAATAAACAGTAGTGTTATTTAACTGTAGATTATTTTACTTGCATCCCCATACAATGGAAAATAATAATAATAAAACTATTTTAGGAACACGCTGAGTTGATCGCAGATGTACACACACAATATTGATTGTCAATTAATTTTGCAAGCTAAGTAGTATTACTAAGATGACATTAGTACCAGAGAATCAGAGAGGAAAAATAAACTCAAACTTTTATAGTTGCATAGCTTATTAAATCGTTGAATTATCGCCTCATTGGGACTCTTTATGTTTGTGTTTGTTTCACTTTCTTTGATATAATGTACTTTATTTACCCAATCAATAAAGTCAGATTACCTACTAAAAAAGTTTGAACTGTTGCATGATGTATAACTAACACTATAGACCACATGACAATCCGAACATAAAAATTATTTCATATTGATTCTACCTTCTAGTTTTGTTAAGAGAGAAAACCAGAGCATACAATTGCAAGCTTTATAAACAGAAGAAATAACTATATGCTATATACAGACACAAGAAATTGTTTGTAAGCTACCTACATACTCCAGTTACACAATCTTGTAGGTATCAAAGTTGCATACATTAAAAATGTATACTTGTAAAATTCATATATTTAGAAATAACTAAGTCACAACACAAATTAAAATAGAAACAAAATACCCTTTTTAGGCGAAACTCAACCCACAACACACACTAACTCAAAAGGGCCCGCCTACAATTGATCTTGGATATGTAAACTCAAAGTACACCACCACAAAACCATAATCATATGCTCATGTAAACAAGCAGAATTGCCTCACTTTTGCAAGAAATTAAGATGAACCCTCAAGAAGCAAACTAGATTAATAAAATCTAGCTGAAATAGTGCTATAATCACATTGTTTAATGAAAGTTAAACTAGCTAGTATAAACCATGCCCATCACAAATTCGAAAGTTGGCAATGTTTGATCTCCTCCTAGTTATAATTTTGACTAGTACTGAATGTCTGAATCTAACTCTCGAATTTCATCATCAATCCTTAAGTGGTCATCATTCAAATCTATAAGTTGTGTAAAAAATAATCTATATTGTGTCAATGTTTTCACAAAACTAAGATTGCTTAGTATCATTAGAAAAGCATATGCCATCTCGATCGATCATATGCATACGTGCAATAATACTTTTCATAGATGTGCACACACATACTCCAGTTACGCACAAGAATTTCTTTGTAAGCTACCCACATACTCCAGTTACACAATCTTGTTGGCACCAAAGTTGCATACATTTGAAATGTATACTTGTAAAACGGAGAGCTTTAAAGTTGTTAGTTAAATTCATATTTGTAAAAATAACTAAGCCACGACACAAATTAAGATAGAAACAACAAATTCCCTTTTTAGGTGAAACTCAACACAGAACATATGCCCGGGTAAACAAGCAACATTGCCTAGTTACTTTTGCAAGATACTCCCTCCGATCATTTTTAGTCCGCATAAGAATTTTTTTAAGCCAAACTTCATAAAGCAGACCATATTTATATGAAAATATATCAAGATATACAATATTAAAGTTAAAAAGTATGAAAATTGAATTCATGACACATCAATTGATATTGATTTCGTATTGTGAATGTTGATATTTTTTCTATAAAGTTGGTCAAAGTTTACAAAGTTTGACTTCAGATAAATCTTATATGCGAGTAAAAAGGACTAGAGGGAGTACAAAGATGAAACCTTAAGAACCAAATTAGCTCAATAGATTCTAGCTGAAATCATGTTATAACCACATATGCGGTGTTGCAATACTCTATGACGGGAGGTTTTTACAACATAACTTCTCCTGCGAATTTTTTCTGCAACAAGACCTCAGTTGCAAAAAAAACTAATGTTGCAAAAAAAAAAAAACAATCCGCAACAAGACCTGTGTTGCTGAAATAATTCCGCAAAAAGATCTGTGTTGCAGAAATAAATTCCGCAATAAGACCTGTGTGGCAGAAATAATTCCGCAACAAGACCTGTATTGCAGTATGGAGACGCGTTCGGCCATGTGATGCGGTAATCCGACGGCTCGCGACCCGGCTGATCTCAACCGGCGGATGCGTAGGCCCTTTTTTTTTAGTTTCTTAAGATATAGATAAATTTTAGATTCTCCGTCCATGCATGCATGGTAGATGTATGTTGTGGCGATGTTGTGATACACTGTTCAAGAAATCTTTCGATTCAGTGATTAATCTTTCAATTTATCGCTAATCGGGGGGTGACCGATAAGATTATGCCTTATCTTCACCATTTATCTTCTGGACCGATTCATAGCACTATGTTAGCGAAAACTATGTTTATTTATGTTATGTGGACCTTGTTGCGCAATATGTATTTGTGTCCTATTTTTTTTGTCATTATACAAGGATTCAAAGGCTAGAAATCAAGGTAACACTTCTATCAAATAAGTTTTGGTGTTGAATATAACGTATTTTAGTGTTGGGTACCTGAGATTTGCAAAAATATCCGATTAATAGTCGACCGATAAAATCGATTAATCGACCGATTTCCGATTAATCTCTAATCCCTAGCTGACCAAGACGATAACGATAAGCGATATCCTCAACATAGGATAAAACTAGGATCATTCTACAAAAATGATGTCAAAGGATTTGCCATGCTTACCGAAGGGAATTGCCACTCGCGACACGTAATTTGCCATCAAAAGACGTCCGATTTGAGATGCATAGCATTTCCGTAAAACTAAAAATATTGCTTTATTATCATTAGAAAGAAAATATGCATCATCCATCGATCGTATGTGCAATGAATGTAGGTTCCTTGAGCTGAACGAGCAGACGCTGTCATGGATGATGGCAATCGACACGTGCTTCCTCCTTGACTTCCTTGAGAAGTACCACGTGGACAAGGCGACGGACCTGGTGTCCTCCTCGCCCAACTGGATCAACGCCACGGTGCGGGACGCCATGATGCTCGAGAACCAGATCCCGCTCTTCCTCTTCACCGCCGCGCTCCAGCTCCGCCACGGCTCCGAGGAAGCCGCCGCCGATGCCATGCGCGTCGTCTTGGACCGCTTCATCAGGGACGTGTGCCCCATCAAGACAAACACGCCGGCCCTCACCGGTGACATCGCCGAGCACGGGCACCTGCTGGAGCTCCTCTACCATTTCCTCGTGCCTGCCTCGGCCGTCTCCGCCCAGCAAAACGCGGCGAAGCTTCCGCCGCTGGTCCCGGAGGTGGCCATCTCCCTCGACGCGCACGGTGCGGTCGAGGAGCAGCAGGTCCCGGACACCGACAAGGTGCAGCAGGCGTGCATGCAGGTGTCCAGCCTCGACGTGCCGCCTGCACGGTTCATCAAGAACCTAATCACCAAGCCGATGAGCTTGGTTTCGAGCCTCCCGGGGTGGATTGTGGGCAAGGTGCCGCAGCTGTCGGGGGTGGCGCAGCTGCTCGGGAAGTTGATGGCGTCGACGGACGTGGCGGCGCTGCTCAAGGGCGTGAACCTGGGGACCATCATCAAGTCGCCTCTGGCGCAGGAGATCATGATCCCGTCGGTGGCGCAGCTGGCCGCGTGCGGCGTGCGGTTCTTGCCGGCCCCGGAGGGCGTGGCCGGGATCGCCTTTGACGCGGCCACGGCGACGCTCACCCTGCCGGTGCTCCATCTCGACAGCAACACGGACGTGATCCTCCGCAACCTGGTGGCGTACGAGACGGCCGCCGTGCGCGGGCCGCTGGTGCTGGCGCGGTACACGGAGCTGATGAACGGCATCATCGACACACCCAGGGACGTGAAGATCCTGACGGGGTGCGGGATCATCGTGAACGGCATGAAGAGCAACAAGGAGGCTGCCGACATGTGGAACGGGATGTGCCGGGCAGTGCGGCCGAGCAAGGCGCCGCTGCTGGACTGCGTGATCACGGAGGTGAACGCGCACCGGAACCGGAGCGCCGCCGTGAGAGCGAGGAAGATGCTGAAGCGGTACGTGTTCAGGTCGTGGAAGGTGCTGACGCTGCTGGCCACGGTGGTGCTGCTGCTCATGACGGCGCTGCAGACCTTCTGCACCGTCTACGACTGCAAGCGCTGGTTCGGTGGCCGCATACCGCAGCTGACGGCCGGAGGAGGGCAGTAGCTAGCGAGCTTCTTCACTTTCCTACGTACAGAGTTCCGCGACAACTGTCAAACATGTTTTACAATTCCATCGTGCATGTCCCATGCAACTATGAAGTGTCTGAACAAACTTTAATTATATTTTGGTTATCGTTACAGATTTTTGTAAATCCTTCGCAGACGGTGGTCAGGACACTGTAATCCTGTTTGAGTTCACAGTCGCGACCATGTCACCTTAACAAAATTCAAAACACAATCCCGGTTAAAGAATCCCCTATATAATTAGAGTCTCTGTGCATATACAGACAACAACGAGCCCCATGACACGGCATTCCTCGCCGGAGTAGCCATACCATCAAGCATTGCACATGCACCCTCCACATCTCCGGTCTTGCCATACATGTCAATGAGCACGGTGGCAACGGCAGCATCTCCGATCTTAGCCCACTGCCCATGCCCACAACCTGTTCAATAAAATGCCTAAGCATGACGTCATCTCCTCGACAGCCATCATGCCTGAGCGGGACGTCATCTCCTGGACAGCCCTCATGTCCGGGGACATGTCACTTTTTGCCCAAATCGAGAAGGTGAAGGCTTTCCGGTAGCACACCGCTGTGAGACATGTCACGGAGGAGGGAAACAGCCAGGCAGGGTCGGCCAGTGCTAGTGTACCCGGACATGAGGGATGTCCAGGAGATGACGTCCCGCTCATGCATTCCATCGTCGAACAGGTCGTGGGCATGGGCAGTGGCGCCGCATCGACAGCAAGCAGCGATGATGTGGTTGCAAGAAGAGATGGAGGCAGTGCGACCTCGAGGAGCTTCGCATGGGTGCCTGTCTATGGAGACCCGGCAAGCATGCCCAAAGCTCCACTTCCTCCACGTTTGAATGCCCCAAGAAGACATAAGGCTCTAGCCACGACCCTAATGTTGGCACAAATTAAGATCATCGTCCATGACAGAATTGTTAGCGTGACAACTATTGTACACTGCATGTATGTAACGTTATCTGTTACTATATGGCCTGCGTGCCTATTTCCACGGGAGCTCTCTCCCTTATGTACTCTGTACCTCTGTCTGAATCAATACGAACAGTCTGTATGCATTGCAACTCTATCCTCTAGCTTGGTATCGGATAACATGGCAAATTTATAATACGATTTATCAAATTAGATATTTTTGTTGTGCCAAAATAATCTGACAATTTCTGCACACGGAAGCAATTGTGTGCTGATGATCTGCAACGTTCAAGTTTAAATGTTTCTTGTTTGGGAGAAAAAATATATATTTACAAACTTTGCCTTACTCCAGTGAAAAGGACATGCGATACCGACCAAGATGGTAGAAAGAAAAACATTGTGTACGTGTAAGACGACGACCTCTTAACTCACTCGCCCGCCGGCACTCATTGCAGCGTTTGCCTAGCCGTCCTTCAGTCGCCATTGTTTGTATACTCCCAAGTCGTTGGAGTATGCATATGTTGTAAGTGATTATTGTCACACAAGTCAAGATTGCTTATTTGTTAATTTGTCTGTCTTCCACCGTAAAAAAAGTAAAAATAAATAAATAATTTGTCCGTCTTCATGCAGCCAAAGGAGCGCATTTTTCTAGAACCTCTGCTATTGCACATCACAGGCTTTAAAGGTTGGAGGTTCCGCCGGATGAGACTCATCGCGGAGGAGCAAACAACCTGGGGGTTTGATCAACACCTCCGGATTTAATTCAAGGTTAGTACGAGGTATACATACACAATCTTGTTTCATTGTATAAGTACATGCTATTAATGCCTCTACCAAGTAAATCGGTCGTATACACAATATTGTTCCACTTGCACATAGTGAGACCTTGCTAAGAGCCGGCTGACGGGATTAGAGCCCCGTGCCGCTCCCGCGAGCGGCCCGGGCGGAACCCTAGATCGCCGCCGCCGCTCCCCTTCCTCGTCTCCCTTCTCCCTCGCCGCCGCCAGGGGACGCCGTCGGGCAAAGCCCGCGTGTGCGTAGGCGGCGGCGGGTCTCCCTCCCCCCTCGCGAGGCTCCTGGGCAGCGCGGGACAGCCGACCCTCGTGGCGGCGCTCGGCTCGGCGACAGGTCGGGCCGCCGGCGGATCTGGGCGGGGCTCCCCTGCTTGGTGGCGCTGCGGCGCTGGCGGCGGCGTGGTTTGCGCGGGGCGGCGAGCGCGCGGGCTCCTCCTCATCCCGATCTGATGGCGTCGCAGTGGCGCTGGCGCTCGGGCATGCGGCGGGGTATGCGAGGGTGGTCGGCGCGCGTCTTCCTCCCCGATCTGATGGCTACACGGTGGAGCCAGTGCTTGGGCGGTTGGCTTCGACAAGCGGTGGCGGGCGCAGGGATCTCGGCGGCGCTCCGGCGTGGGCAGGCGGCGGCGGTCCCTGTGCGCGGTCGGCGGCTCTGTCTCTGACCCGGACGTCGCGGGGGATGGCGGCGGCCAGGCGTGACCTGCGATCTGGATGCGGTGGTGCCGGCGGCTCGCCGATATGCTGGTACTCCAGGGTCTGCCTGGTGGTGCTGGTGGTGACGGCGGCCCGGGCACAAGAGTTGGATCCCTTTGAACTGATCTGGGTGAAAACTTGCCTTCGGCTCCTGCTAAGGCCGACGGTGGCAGCGCTATCTGCGTCGTTCCCTTCTTTAAGGCATCGCCGTGGAGAAGTTCAAGGCCACTCTCTGCTACCTTCGGGGGAAACCCCAGATCGGATGATCGGATGACGGCGGCGCTCTGGTGTCGTTCATCCCTTGGGGGCGTCATTCTTGGAGGTACACACGTGATCGAGGGACCAGAGGATGGATTCTTTGGTGGAGCGGTGCTTCATCCTACACACTGATGGTGACGGATCTTGACGGCGTGGCGCAATGCAGATTCGGAGTTCGCTGTGGGAGGATGGACTCGTGCAGGAGGACGACGCTGTCGGGCGTCATGGTGACGTCGATGGCAGAGAGACCTGGCACGGTACATGCAACAGTACAGCTCTGAAGAAGGTTGGTGGCAGGTGGCTGCGGCGGCCTCATACTCGGCAGGCGTCCTGGTTGAGGAGAGCGCCGGACTGGTAGGTGCCCCATACCCGGCAGGCGTCCTGGTTGGGACCTCAGGTCTTAGATGTTTAGGTTTGGCTGCGATGTCGGTTTGGTATTAGGCCCAGACTATCTGCGCCCCATCATCAATTGGATAGGTGTAACGACAGTTGTTGCGTAGACGGTGGCTTTAGTCTTGCTGTTGTATGGCTTTGTAAGGTCTTGTGAGAATAATTAATAAAGTGGTCGTATGCATCGCCCAGATGCAGAGGCCGGGGGTCATCCTTCTTTTATAAAAAAAAGTAAATCGGTCATATGCAGTGGTCGATCAATCTTCTCCTTTAGTAAACTAACCAACCTTTGTCTATGTATCATGTCAGAAGCTGGGCCGATCTAGCGAACAAAATCATGGCTTCATCGAGCCGCACCTGCATCTCCCACCCCGCCCACCTAGAACATGAGCTGACACTCGAGGTGGTTGGGAAGTTCGTGTGCAATGGTTGCCATGAGTACGGCCCGGGAAAGAGGTATAGATGCCAGACATGCTGGTACAACCTGCACGACAAATGCGCTTTGGACGAAGGAACGAAGATTGTGCATCCCTTGCTTAAGAACATTGAGCTCGAGTTGCGGTTCGCCCCCGCCAGTCCCGAGGGCTCCAAGCTGGTATGCGACGCGTGTGGCGACGATATGACGGGATTCCATTACCACAGCAGCAAGTTGTCCCTTCACCCGTGTTGCTACGAGAAGCCACCGGATGGTAAGGTGAGGGAGAAGAAGGATGCCCCCAAGGAAAACCTGGGCTGGCGTATGCTGTATGCAAGCGGTGTAGTGCTGCATGTGACCATGGCCGCTCTTGCCGGAGAATTTACGGAGGTGATTAATAAGTTCTCGGAATAGTTACTTGCTTTTATGTATGCTCAATTTGTAATACTTACCATGCTTGTGTGTGTTAATAAGGTTCAATGCAGAGTTGTGTCCGTGGTCTGTGTCTATGGTCGTGCCGACGTAGTTCCGTTCTTGTAAAACACTTTTGTGTTCTAGGCGTGAATTATTGTTATGTTACTTTCTTGTAATGTCCGGGAGTGTCTGGAAATAAATTTATGGTTTTATAGAAACTTACATTATGCAATTTCAATTAGTGGTACCATAGTCATCACAATCATTATGCTAAATAAAATATCACTCGGGCAGAAAACATCTTCCATCAAATTTTATTGGTGGATGAATGATATTTTTTTCTATTTTAAGAATTGTACTCCATCCATATATATAAGCCCTAATGCATTTTTTGAGATTGCCTTTGACTATTGATAGGATTAACAATATATGAAATGTATAATGTAAAAATTATACCATTGGAAGCTCCTTTCACGTACGAATTTGACGGTATTCTTTGTGTAACTTCCATGTTATATATAATTGCTCTAACATGTGGTCAAAGTTAGCCTTGGAAAATACACTAGGCCTGATGAGCCACAAGTATAGAGGATCTATCGTAGTACTTTCGATAAGTAAGAGTGTCGAACCCAACGAGGAGCAGAAGGAAATGACAAGCGATTTTTAGTAAGGTACTCTTTGCAAGCACTGAAATTATAGGTATCACATAATTTTGTGATAAGATAATTTGTAACGAATAACAAGTAAAAAGAGTAATTAAGGTGCAAGAAGGTGGCCTAATCCTTTTTTAGCAAAGGATAAGCCTGAACGAACTCTTATATAAAGCAAAGCGCTCCCGAGGACACATGAGAATTACTGTCAAACTAGTTTTCATCATGTTCATATGATTCGTGTTCGTTACTTTGATAATTTGATATGTGGGTGGACCGGTGCTTGAGTGCTGCCCTTTCTTGGACAAACCTCACACTTATGATTAACCCCTCTTGCAAGCATCTGCAACTATGAAAGAAGAATTAAGATAAATCTAACCATAGTATGAAACATATGGATCCAAATCAGCCCCTTACGAAGCAACGCATAAACTAGGGTTTAAACTTCTGTCACTCTAGCAACCCATCATCTACTTATTACTTCCCAATGCCTTCTCTTAGACCCAAATCATGGTGAAGTGTCATGTAGTGGACGTTCATATAACACCACTAGACGAAAGACAATATATATCTCATCAAAATATCGAACAAATAACAAATTCACATGAGTACTTATAACAAGACTGCTCCCATGTCCTCAGAACAAATGTAACTACTCACAAGGCATATTCATGTTCATATCAGAGGAGTATTAATTATCATTAAGGATCTGAACACATGATTACTTTTTTTAGACTGTTTGTGTTTAGCTATGTGCATCCTATCTATGCAGAGGCCGGTGTTGCTTATCATGATTTGTATCCTCTATGCTATGTTATGAGTTAATAAAAGCTTTCTTTATTGAAAAAGCTCATTTCTAATGGGAAATCAAATCAATGACACCGCGGAATTGTCCCAAAACAAAAACTCCACCGGTCTTCATACTGTCTAAATAAGAAAAAGTAATCAAAGCCCTGAATTTGCAAATGCAAGAAGCACCATGTTTACAATGAATTCTTCGGTTGAGCTACTAGCTCACCGGCCCGCGCAGCCGCCTTGCCGTGGGCTAAGGCTGCTGCTGCTGCTACCGGCCCCCGCCACACATCCTGAAGAAGCCGCATGCGGCGCCACCACTCGCCATCCCTTGACCGCTCGTCACGGTCTCCCTGTTGTCCTCAAGCTGCTCCAGGGCCGCCACCACCTGCTCCATGCCTGGCCGGGCTTTCGGGCAGACGGAGATGCACTGGAGCGCTAGTGCAGCAGCCTTCTGAACGCCACCAACGGAGTATTGCCCGCCAAGACGCGCGTCCAGGATGTGGGAAATGTGGCGCTTGCTCTTCAGGTATGGCAGCGCCCACTTTACAAGGTTGCCCTTGTCAGCCGGCTGGTTTCTGCACAGGACACGCCGGCCGGACAGCATCTCCAGCAGCACTACGCCGAAGCTGTACACGTCGCACTTCGTCGTCAGATGCCCTGTTAAAGCAAAGATTCAGACAGGTCTAGTAGATGCATCCCCATCCCGTGGGTCAGATTCCATGGGCATCATGATCATTGTTTTCATTGTTCATTTTCGGATCCTGAGTAGGAAAAATACAATGATACAGCTTGGATGTACCCACATGGATTAGGGTAAGCATTTGGCAATATTATATTGGTATTATCATCGACTAAAAGAACAAGTAATGGCCACCATTGACCTGACATTACAAAGTACATGGGTCCTTATCTAGCTGCAAGATTATGCAGGACTCCTTTATGGATCAATCACCTGCTACTCCCTTAAATTAAAGTGCACATACCAAAGTTTTAAATAGCGCGCTAAGACTCTTAGCGGCGAACCTCACCTAAACGCTATAGCGGAGCTATAGTGCGCTATTTAAAATGTTTATTTGTTTGTTTGGACCAATGTCTCTTAGCGCAAGACCTTTTGTAAATAGCGTGCTATAGCGGAGCAATAGCGGGCTATTTAAAACAATGGCACATACCTATGTAGATGGTGGCGATACTTATAATTAATCAAAAGGTTTAGCGCATGTGGTGAAGGGGTCCAGTGAGTCAGCTCTGAAACCATAATTTGTTGCGAAAAGTCGTGTTGTGCCTAACCAATATGACGTCCTCAGCACCTAATATGTATCTCATAGTGGTTCATAAAAACCATACCTACTGCTTAACAACAACACCACCATTCAACCCTGAAAAGCAAACTATCATGCTCGAAGTTCAGAGCAAATTCAATTGAAGGTTTTAAGAGAAGAAATAAAACCGTTTCAACAATACCACAGCATATTATGCATACATCTGATCATGGCTTTGAAAACAAATTAAGCTCTGTGTTCATTTAATTCACCTTAATTTGATTAACTTACCTGTATCAAGATATTCAGGGGCTGCATATCCATGTGTGCCCATGACCCTTGTAGAGACATGGCTCTTATCATCAGCTGGCCCATCCCTCGCCAGGCCAAAGTCAGCCAGCTTTGCGTTGTAGCTCTGCAATCCATCAGTCAACACAGTTAGCATTAATAAGGCACTGAACAAATTATTTCCTCAATCAAATTAGAAGGCAACAACAGAAACATACCGAATCAAGAAGGACATTTCCTGTCTTGAAATCGCGGTAGATGACATTGGCCTTGTCACTATGGAGGAACGCGAGCCCCTTGGCTGCCCCAAGAGCGACATTCATCCTCACATTCCAAGATAGTGGCTGGAAAAGTCCTAAATAATCATTCAACCAAACTTGTAATTATCACACTAAATACTATTTCATCCTCGGTAGTAACTAATTTGCGAGGTCTTAACTGATCAATGGAAGCTAGAAGAAGGTCAGTTAGTAATTACTGCTGAAAAGATGGTACTCCAAGCTTCCGTGAGGCATGAACTCGTAGACGAGCAGGTGCCGGACGTCTTCGAGGCAGTACCCTAGGAGCTTCACCAGATTGGGGTGCGACAAGTGGCCAAGGTAATTCACTTCAGCCTGCACGTGAGATTCAGAAACAGATCGAGAAATTGAGAACATATCATTCAGGAATTTCTTTAAGAATCAAATAGATGAATGAATTGGGATTTGGCATTGATTGGTAGAGACACTGACCAGCCATTCCCTGTGGCCTTGGATGCCTTCCTGGTTGAGCTTCTTTACGGCAACGGGTAAGCCGGTGCCATGGCTGGCAGGGGCAAAGGTGGTCTCATCGACCCACCCTTTGTACACCACCCCGAAGCCACCCTCACCGAGCTTGCTGTCACGGCGGAAGTTCCCCGTGGCCGTCATGAGCTCCATATAGGCAAATCTCCTGAGGTTGGCCAACTGAAGGATTTCACCTTCGCTCAGAGAGGTGGGCTTCACAAAGCAGTTACTCATGGCCGGAGATATACCAGATCAAACCAAACTCGACAAAGCAGCAGATGGATCGGCCCAGAACTGAAGCAAGGGAAAGATTACAAGGTGAGACCTTACACCTCTGATGGCCAATGGAATTAATATAGCCATCTGAACGCCTCAAGACTCAACTGATGGTTGACTAGTGACTAGACATACACAAACGAGATGCTCAACAACTTCAACAACTACCACCACTACTCTAATATTCAGGACTTAATGGGCGCAAAAAGTAGAGGATTAATTAATTGAATTATGTTATAGCAGCATGCACCGGCCAGTACATTCGTACTCCCTCCGTTCCAAAATAGATGACTAAATTTTATACTAACTTTAGTACAAAATTAATACAAAGTTGGGTCATCTATTTTGTATTTTGGAATGGAGGGAGTAATAGATAACCATGCATACAGCAGTGTAGTACTATATCGCGTTCACATCATGGGCTCTGCACCTCTGTACTATAAAGTTGTCCCATAAGTGAAGGGCCTCATCCATCCAACCATGATCCATCTAGCTCTTTGTTAAACAACCAAGCAACCAAAGATCGATCGGCAGCTCTGCCCTGCACTACACAAATGGGAAATCTGTGTCTACATCCTTGTGAGATAATTGACCTTTTTAAAATTCTGGCATGTGTCTGTCTTGGAAGCTTCTGCCTGGTGGCATGAAGTCATCCATCCGATGTGACCACCGGTGTAAGTTGTTTGGCGCATACATAGTAGAATGTACATGTGGCGCCAACATTATGTTCAACGAAGACGGCAATGACATGGAGTGACGACCCAAGGATCGATGCAAGAGAGGAGTCAACCGATAAAGTTAAGCTTCCACAGGCCACAAAATCATGTTCACTACTGAGATTTCCCTATACGCTGGGTGCTAGGCTCTTCGCTGAGAGCCAAACCATAGACACTCGACAAAGTAAGATTCGCCGAGAGGGCCTCTCGGCAAACGTAGTGTTCGCACACGAACACGTCACGGTGTACCCTCGACGCCGGGAGTGATGCATCGCAGCTCACGTCGAAGGAGACCCGCCGGAAGCGCGGTACGCAAGACAATCCGGCGGGCGCTTTTATAGACCCGAAACCCCACACGCTCGGGAGGGACCCCGTCAGGGCGCGCAGCGGCTATGGGCTGCCTTAGGTCGACCTGATCGCCCCTAGGGCCTCAAGGTTCGCGGCCCTGCAGCAAGAAGAACAAACGAAGAACGAGGAAAAAGAAAAACAAGGGAGAAGGTAAAAGTGATATATTGATAGATTGATTGTGTGGTGTTCAATCGGCCGTCACCTCTTACATATATATGAGACGGCTGGACTTTTCGTACAAAAAAAGGACTCAAATCCCGTCCAAAACATCAAAAGTTAACCTAACTCGGACTAGAGGGGCCGGAACTTCTGGTCGGCCTGGAACTTCCGGGCCAAAATTACATCAGGTAGCCCTCTTGCACCGCTCCTGCAGGTCGCATATGGCATCGGATCATGATGGTCCCAAAACCAAAGTTATAGATATTGAAATGGAGAAGAAATTTTCAGTTGATCACTTTTTCATCCGAGGTCATCTTCAGGTTGAATTAGGGCCCGCAACTCTGCAAATAATGTTAAAACTCCAGTTTTCGGGGCGCACCACGTGCAAACTTTCGGTTTAGCCCGGAAGTTGCCCGGAACTTCCGAGGCAGATTTTTGCAGCACACTATTTTGGCTCTAACTTTTACATACGAACTCTGATTGGGACGTTTTTTATATCGAAATCTACCGTTTCAACGAGGCAAAGACAATTAGTGTAGAAAGTTTTCTCATATGAGGCCATCTTGAGGGCGTAATCAGCCGAATAGTGTTCTGTATACAAAATCTCAGTACTTCAACACACAAGTTCGGGCTTAGAGATGAGATCGGATGGCTACGGCCCAAATATCAAAGTTTCTCCTTTTGACGATACATAACTTTCTCACTTTGATTACTTTTCCATTTGGGACTTTCTTAATTATGTTTTTGGCCATGCCGAAGTCTGGTGTCAACACATGCCCCCCTGTTTTTCGGCAAAACTTGTGTGCCGAAAAATAACTTGCGCATAGCTCGTTCTAAGGACGATGTTAACACTCCATCGGCCATTTTGCATGTTCTTAGGATGATAAGTATATATATCAGCTATTGCTTGTTTGAACCTCTTGATGCAAACTTGGGTGGAAACTTCTCAATTTCTATAACAATCCGGTGATAAGGTTCCATAGATCAAAACCATCCTCCGAACCATATTGTTCACCCTTTCGCTAGGATTTTGCAGATAATCAATAATGAACTTCCTCCAATCCTTGCTTCGCCTGCATAACAATTTCATTAGTGGCCGAGATTGTGAGCTCAAACTCGGCAAATAATCAAGAATGAACTTCCTCCAAGCCTTGCTTCGCCAGCATAATAGTTTTCTTAGTGACCGAGATTGTGAGCTCCAACTCGACCTTACCTATGTTGGCAAGAACAAGCATCGGCTATTGATAGACGTGCAACACCATCACTAACATGGTAGTCGTATGTTTGCTATGCGGGGACGGGGCGGACAGACGCCAGCGCTGGCGGGAGGCAGAGAACCCTAGCTTTTTAGTATACGACGTATGTTTTAGGAGAGGACCCCCTACCGAGCCAGCCCATAACAGGAACCAAGACAGAGCAGGCGTAAGCGTAAAAGTCACAAAAAGATGGGACGCGCAGCTACGGGATTCAAAGACAATTGCTCGTGCAAGCAATCTGCTAACCAGAACCTGTCACCATCTTATGTAAGAGCATCTCCAACAGGCACCCAAAAAGAGCTCCGCGTGTTAAAAATTCGTTTTTTGGGCACCGAATAGCTCCAATGGATGCTGTAAAATATTGCGCGCGCTACAAAGTCGAAGAAAGTCGACGATCGCAGCCGGCCCATGATCTTCGTCGGCTATGAGCAGGGCACGAAGGGCTACAGGGCCTACGACCCAACAACAGGGTGCGTGCATGTAATGCGCGACGCCGTGTTCGACGAGGGAGCACCTGGGACTGGACAGAGTAGGAGGGCGCCGTGAACGTGTTCAGCGGGTGGGCACCTTTGTGGTCGAACACCTTGAGAGCAGTGCTCCAGGGGCGTCAGATGAGGGGGGTGCGGCCACCTCACCTCCGCATACACCACCAGCGTCTCCGGCAGCATCCCCAGCACCGCCTCTCCGCAGCAATCCCAGGAGGGGTGGAGCTTGTGTCACCGCCATCGGCATTCAGCGACATACTCGACGTGGCGCGCGAGCACCGTTTTCGAACTATCCAGAATGTGTTGGATGTCAGCCCGGCGTTGTATCTGGACGAGGAGCTGCACTATTTGGCTGTAGAGGAGTCGAGCTCGTTCACCGAGGCGGAGCAGGAGGCCAGCTGGCGGGGCGCCATGATCGAAGAGATGAGCTTGATCGAGGACAATCAGACATGGCAGCTCATAGCGCTGCCTCCAGGGCACCACACCATAGGCCTTAAGTGGGTCTTGAAGGTCAAGAAAGACGCGTGCGGAGAGGTGCTCAAACATAAGGCCCGCCTCGTGGCGAAGGGCTATGTACAGCAGCACGACATCGACTATGATGAGGTGTTCGCTCCAGTGGCGCGCCTCGAGTCAGTGCGGGTGTTGCTGGCGCTCGAGGCGAACGCGGGCTGGGCCGTACACCACATGGACGTCAAATCGGCGTTTCTGAACGGCGAACTCCAGGAAGAAGTATACGTACAGCAACCGCCGGGGTTCGTCGTCGCCGGCAGGGAGCACCTCGTCCTGCGCCTGAATAAAGCTCAGTACAGGCCGAAGCAAGCGCCCAGGGCGTGGAACACCAAGCTGGACACCTGCTTGGTCAAGCTGGGCTTCACACGCTGCCCATCAGAGCACCCCGTGTACGCGCGGGGCACAGCGACTACACGGCTCATCGTGGGCGTGTACGTGGACGATCTGGTGATCATCGGATCCGATGGAGCAGAAATCACCAAGTTCAAGGGGGAGATGCAGAAGCTCTTCAAGATGTCTGACCTGGGCCTACTAAGCTTCTATCTCGGGATGAAGTGAAGCAGAGCGCGGACCGCATTGTCATCACACAGAGCGCGTACGCACAGAAGCTCCTGGAGAAGAGTGGCATGGCTGTGTGCAAGCCGTGTCACAGACCCATGGAACCACGCTTCAAATTGTCGAGGGAGAGCACAATGCCGCCAGTGGACGCGGCGGAGTACCGCAGCGTCGTCGGCAGCCTGCGCTACCTAGTGCACACGCGCCCTGACCTGACATTTGCGGTCGGGTATGTGTTACGTTTAATGGAGGCGCCAATGGAAGAGCATAACGCCACCGTCAAGCACATCTTGAGGTACATCGCCGGCACGCTGCACCTGGGCTGCAAGTACAATAGAGGAGATGGTGAGCCCGAACTCACTGCGTACAGAGACAATGACCTGCGCGGCGATGTTGACACGCGCAAGAGCACCTCCGGCACCCTGTTCTTACTTGGAGGTGGCGCGGTAACCTGGCAGTCACAGAAGCAGAAGACCGTGGCACTCTCCAGCTGCGAATCAGAGTACGTCGCAGCAACAACGGCGGCGTGTCAGGGGATCTGGCTCTCGCGTCTACTCGGGGAGTTCAGAGAAGTGGAAACAGGGGCAGTAAGGCTCAAGGTCGACAACAAATCCGCAATCTCTCTGGCCAAGAATCCCGTGATGCATGACAGATCAAAGCACATCGAGCTCATGTACCACTTCAATAGAAATTGCGTGGAGATGAAGAAGATCGAGCTCGAGTATGTGGCGCCAGAATTTCAGCTTGCCACTCGGTCGTGTTCGTCTGCAACAACTACGTTCCAGCATTGGAATGATCGAGGTGAATCCCTGAACGATCAGTTTAGGGGGTGATTGTTAGCTAAACTTCAGTTCAGTCATAGGGTTTTAGGTGTCGAAAATTCAGTTTCGACAGTAGTTTTTAGAAGTTCAGTTTCGTCAGAATAACGCAAGCTGCGCCTTGGTTTAGTTAGCGTTTTCTGCGGCACCCTGAGCCGATCGTGGGATGGCACGAGTGCACAGTCAAGGTGCCATGACGGGCGACGCGCTGGGGGACGCTGGGACGGCGGCGTCCACTACTCGCTCAAGGCCTATTTTTCCATTGTAATTCTGTTGCAAAAGCTGAATAAGGTAGAAGAAGCAGAAAAGCTGCAGGTAGTTAGCAGCGCAAACACTTCGTCTTCCCTCTCTGTCTCACTCTTCCACCTCGCCGGTGATCACCGGAGCTAGTTTGGGCAGGGGTCCGTCCGTCAAAATAATTTGTGTACTGAATTTTGATTCTTTTATGTGCCCATATTGAGTTTTGTAGTTTTATTTCATAATTATTTGTGCAAGTTTAGCTGTGATCTGATGTGTTATACCAAGGGTTTGTATGTTGCAAGTGAGGGATTTCCTTCCCTGCTGTTTCCATTTGGGCACCAGGGAGAGTGGGGACTTCTCCCCCGTGGTGGGAGGGGTCCCATATACCAAGGAAAATACCCTCTTGGGGCTTGGTGCCTAGGGTTCTATTTCCCGTGTAACCAAACAAAGCCTTAGTTGTTTAGGGTTTAGGGTTTAGCCTTAGTTGTTTTTGGAGTACCAAATATCCTTATAGTCTTCTAACTGTTTCTGGTTACTAATCGTACTGTGCATCTCTATGTTGTGTTCCAATCTCCCAAATTTTTATATAGCAGTTAAAAGAAACAGCAGGCTACCTAGAAGTTGCTAGTGTCACAGCAAGGGGTAAAACATACCAATTAGGCTTGTGGCCCAGCCACTCTTCTCTGCCATCTCCAAATCCACCAAGGCCGGCCGGCCCGCGGGCACTAAGCTCCCATCCACATCTTAGCTAGGTAAGGTTCTGCTGCCCTAGTTTCCGGCTGAATGAGTGAATGATTCTGGATGCATTTCTGGTATGTTATTCCTGTTTCTTTTTTTTTACAAAATTGCTTTTATGTGTTGTCAAAATACATGCTTTAGGATGATTACATTTCATTTTTCTAATATGGTGCAAAGAAAATTGCTCCGATAGCAAAAAAATGCTTGCTAACTGAAGCGGCTTGTATTATTGCAGGCCCATATCGCTCCAGCTCAAACGCCTCGAGCCAAGGCTCCTTTTTTATCCAAGTTCCCCTATATGATGCTTACCAGTAAACACAAGGTACGATAACCCGTACAGACACACTTGCCTTGGTGATATGATATCTATGCAATAAAATTTAGTGTTGGCTTCTTTGTTGAATTGTGTGAGGTTGATGTGCTGGTCTGAGGAAGGGAGGTAGCCATGCTGGCTGAAGTCCTACAATCGTATCTATGTTTTCAAACTTTGCTTTCTTTTTACTGATAAGCCAAGGCGTGTGCTTAGGTTAGCATGGTTCTTAGCGTCCTTGTTAATCATTACTACTCCCTCCGTCCCACAATATAAGATCGTCTTTCAAGCTAACAAAACGCTTTTATATTGTGGGACGGAGGGAGTACTAATCAATTAAGGAAGGAAGCTTGTTCACTTGACATAAACGATATTTCAGAGTTTATTTTAGTGTTCTTGATCTGATCCGATGCACTTTCTTCTAGCAATATAAACAAATAGAGAAAAATAAGAAACAAAGAAAGAGCTTTTGAAACTCTCTAGAACTTCATGTCTACTAGCTTACCTTACATTGCTTGAATATTGAAACTCTAGAACTTGCTCTAGTGCTATTATTGCAAAACACCATTCTCAAAGCACACACCTATAAACATGATTACTGAAACTCTCTAGAACTTGCTCTAGTTTCGCATTTATTCCATACAGTTGTAAAGCAACATATCTCTGAGAATAATTACTAGCTGGAAAGATACAAAAATCTTTGTCATGCAGGATCCTGTCTTGTACTAGCTTGTTTATGCAACACCATTCTTGATTTCTCGAGTCGAGGCTTCTCGTTCTGCTCCATGCTCCCCTGTGAACTTGAGGTATGCATCTCTGATTGCGTGCATCTCCGCTGTTGCATCTTTTGTCATTGCTCGGTCTCGAGGATGTTGCTTCGAGCAGGATATGCCAAGCCTCAAGACCGAAACCAGTAACTCCTGGACTCTAATACTTGTAGTGTTATCATGTTGTCCTCTGTGCAACCACATTGTTGGGTCAGCTATCTCCAAGGTTGTATCTGGAAGAGCATCCTCGGCAAACTTATGCAGATCCGATGAATCTCTAAACGTGCCTTCTGTTGGGCTCCTTCCGGTAAACATCTCAAGCAACAATATGCCAAGGCTATAAATATCACCAGCTGTAGAGACCGCAGAGCCTTCTCCATACTCTGCAATTATGCAAAATCTCGTGGTTAGTATGTCACATTCAAGTGAATAATAATAATAAAGTTAAAAGAGTTTTAGTCACCTAGAGCAACATAGCCTATGGAACCTCTGATTCCAGTTGAGCCGTTTGAAGTTTGTATCTCCTGGCTAGTATTTTCTTGAAGGATTCTTGATATGCCAAAATCTCCAACTCGTGCACTCATATCTTCAGCAAGAAGAATGTTGCTTGGCTTAAGATCACAATGGATCACCAATGGCTGACAGTAATTGTGCAGATATTCTACTGCATCCACAATATCGACAGCAATAAGCCTCTGGGCAAGGCTGAGTGTGTTGTCTATAGTGGGCTCTTGACATCTTGGATGAAGCCAATTATCCAAGTTACCATTGGGCATGAACTCAAAAACCAATGCCTTGAACTCATGACCTTGGTGGTTGATGCTCGTGTTGGGGAACGTAGTAATTTCAAAAAAATTCCTACGCACACGCAAGATCATGGTGATGCATAGCAACGAGAGGGGAGAGTGTTGTCTACGTACCCTCGTAGACCGAAGCGGAAGCGTTGACGCAACGTAGAGGAAGTAGTCGTACGTCCTCCCGGTCCAACCGATCCAAGCACCGTTACTCCGGCACCTCCGAGTTCTTGACACGCGTACAGCTCGATGACGCACCCTCGATCTCCAATCCAGTAGAGGCTTCGAGGGGGAGTTCCGTCAGCACGACGGCGTGGTGACGATCTTGATGTTCTCCTGTCGTAGGGCTTCGCCTAAGCACCGCTACAATATGATCGAGGTGTAATATCGTGGAGGGGGGCACCGCACACGGCTAAGGAACGATCAATGATCAACTTGTGTGTCCTAGGGTGCCCCCCTACCCCCGTATATAAAGGAGGGAGGGAGGAGGTGGCCGGCCCAAGGGGGCGCGCCATAGAGGAGGGGGAAACCTACTCCAAGTAGGTTTCCCTCCCTTTTTCCTTATCTTATTTGGAGGGGGAAGGAAAGAGTACTAGTATTAGGAAGTAGTACTAGTAGTAGTAACAGGAAGAGGGGGAAGGAGAAAGGAAAGGGGGGGCCGGCCCCCCTCCCCAATTCGGTTTGGGCTTGGGGGGTGCGCCCCCCTCCCTTGTTCCTTCTCCCTTCCTCCTACATGGGCCCAATAAGGCCCATATACCTCCCGGGGGGTTCCGGTAACCTCCCGGAGCTCCAAACTTCTCTGGAACCTTTCCGGTGTCCAAATATATCCGTCCAATATATCAATCTTTATGTCTCGACCATTTCGAGACTCCTCGTCATGTCCGTGATCATATCCGGGACTCCGAACAACCTTCGGTACATCAAAATACATAAACTCATAATATAACTGTCATCGAAACCTTAAGCGTGCGGACCCTACGGTTCGAGAACAATGTAGACATGACCGAGACATGTCTCCGGTCAATAACCAATAGCGGGACCTGGATGCCCATATTGGTTCCTACATATTCTACGAAGATCTTTATCGGTCAAACCGCACAACAACATACGTTGTTCCCTTTGTCATCGGTATGTTACTTGCCCGAGATTCGATCGTCGGTATCCAATACCTAGTTCAATCTCGTTACCGGCAAGTCTTCTTTACTCGTTCCGTAATACATCATCTCACAACTAACTCATTAGTTGAAATGCTTGCAAGGCTTAAGTGATGTGTATTACCGAGAGGGCCCAGAGATACCTCTCCGACATTCGGAGTGACAAATCCTAATCTCGAAATACGCCAACTCAACAAGTACCTTCGGAGACACCTGTAGAGCACCTTTATAATCACCCAGTTACGTTGTGACGTTTGGTAGCACACAAAGTGTTCCTCCGGTAAACGGGAGTTGCATAATCTCATAGTCATAGGAACATGTATAAGTCATGAAGAAAGAAATAGCAACATACTAAATGATCGGGTGCTAAGCTAACGGAATGGGTCATGTCAATCAGATCATTCAACTAATGATGTGATCCCGTTAATCAAATAACAACTCTTTGTCCATGGTTAGGAAACATAACCATCTTTGATTAACAAGCTAGTCAAGTAGAGGCATACTAGTGACACTCTGTTTGTCTATATATTCACACATGTATTATGTTTCCAGTTAATACAATTCTAGCATGAATAATAAACATTTATCATGAAATAAGGAAATAAATAATAACTTTATTATTGCCTCTAGGGCATATTTCCTTCAGTCTCCCACTTGCACTAGAGTCAATAATCTAGATCACATCACCATGTGATTAACATCGATAGTTCACATCATCATGTGATTAACACCCATAGTTCACATCGCCATGTGACCAACACCCAAAGGGTTTACTAGATTCAGTAATCTAGTTCACAACGCTATGTGATTAACACCCAAAGAGTACTAAGGTGTGATCATGTTTTGCTTGTGAGAGAATCTTAGTCAACGGGTCTTTCACATTCAGATCTGTTATGTATTTTGCAATTTTCTATGTCTACAATGCTCTGCACGGAGCTACTCTAGCTAATTGCTCCCACTTCCAATATGTATCTAGATCGAGACTTAGAGTCATCTAGATTAGTGTCAAAACTTGCATCGACGTAACCCTTTACGACGAACCTTTTGTCACTTCCATAATCAAGAAACATATCCTTATTTAACTAAGGATAATTTTGACCAATGTCCAGTGATCTACTCCTAGATCACTATTGTACTCCCTTGCCAAAAACAGTGTAGGGTATACAATAGATCTGGTACACAGCATGGCATACTTTATACTTTCATTCTCTTTCTATCTTCTGCCGTGGTCGGGTTTTGAGTCTTACTCAATTTCACACCTTGTAACACAGGCAAGAACTCTTTCTTTGACTGTTCTATTTTGAACTACTTCAAAATCTTGTCAAGGTATGTACTCATTGAAAAAACTTATCAAGCGTCTTGATCTATCTCTATAGATCTTGATGCTCAATATGTAAGCAGCTTCACCGAGGTCTTTCTTTGAAAAACTCCTTTCAAAAACTCCTTTATGCTTTGCAGAATGATTCTACATTATTTCCGATCTACAATATGTCATTCACATATACTTATCAGAAATGTTGTAGTGCTCCCACTCACTTTCTAGTAAATACAGGCTTCACTGCAAGTCTGTATAAACTATATGCTTTGATCAACTTATCAGCGTATATTCCAACTCCGAGATGCTTGCACCAGTCCATAGATGCACATTTTGTTAACACCTTTAGGATCGACAAAACCTCTTGGTTGCATCACATACAACTCTTCTTTAATAACTCCATTAAGGAATGCAGTTTTGTTTATCCATTTGCCAGATTTCATAAAATGCGGCAATTGCTAACATGATTCGGACAGACTTTTAAGCATCGATACGAGTGAGAAAATCTCATTGTATTCAACATCTTGAACTTTGTCAAAAACCTTTTTCGACAAGTCTAGCTTTGTAGATAGTAACACTACAATCAGCGTCCGTCTTCTTCTTGAAGATCCATTTTTTTTCTATGGTTTGCCGATCATCGGGCAAATCCATCAAAGTCCATACTTTGTTCTCATACATGGATCATATCTCAGATTTCATGGCCTCAAACCATTTTGCGGAATCTGGGCTCATCATCGCTTCCTCATAGTTCGTAGGTTCGTCATGGTCAAGTAACATGACCTCCAGAATGGGATTACCGTACCACTCTGGTGCGGATCTCACTCTGGTTTACCTACGAGATTCGGTAGTAACTTGATCTGAAGTTACATGATCATCATCATTAGCTTCCTCACTAATTGGTGTAGTAGTCACAGGAACAGATTTCTGTGATGAACTACTTTCCAATAAGGGAGAAGGTACAATTACCTCATCAAGTTCTACTTTCCTCCCACTCACTTCTTTCGAGAGAAACTCCTTCTCTAGAAAGGATCCATTTATTAGCAACGAATGTTTTGCCTTCGGATCTGTGATAGAAGGTGTACCCAACAATTTCCTTTGGGTATTCTATGAAGACGCACTTCTCCGATTTGGGTTTGAGCTTATCAGGATGAAACTTTTTCACATAAGCATCGCAGCCCAAACTTTAAGAAACGACAACTTTGGTTTCTTGCTAAACCACAGTTCATATAGTGTCGTCTCAACGGATTTAGATGGTGCCCTATTTAACGTGAATGCAGCTGTCTCTAATGCATGATCCCAAAACGATATTGGTAATCGGTAAGAAACATCATAGATTGTACTATATCCAATAAAGTACGGTTATGACATTCGGACACACCATTATGATGTGGTGTTCCAGGTGGCATGAATTTGTGAAACTATTCCACATTGTTTTAATTGAAGACCAAACTCATAACTCAAATATTTGTCTCCGCGATCTTATCGTAGAAACCTTATTTTCTTGTCATGATGATTTTTCCACTTCACTCTGAAATTCTTTGAACCTTTCAACTATTTCAGACATATGTTTCATCAAGTAGATATACCCATATCTGCTCAAATCATCTGTGAAGGTCAGAAAATAATGATACCCGCCGCGAGCCTTAACACTCATTGGATCGCATACATCAGTATGTATTATTTCCAATAAGTCAGTTGCTCGCTCCACTGTTCCGGAGAACGGAGTCTTAGTCATCTTGCCCATGAGGCATGGTTCGCAAGCATCAAGTGATTCATAATCAAGTGATTCCAAAATCCCATCAGCATGGAGTTTCTTCATGCGCTTTACACCAATATGACCTAAACGGCAGTGCCACAAATAAGTTTGCACTATCATTATTAACTTTGCATCTTTTGGTTTCAATATTATGAATATGTGTATCACTACGATCGAGATCCAATGAACCATTTTCATTGGGTGTGTAACCATATAAGGTTTTATTCATGTAAACCGAACAACAGTTTATTCTCTTACTTAAATGAATAACCGTATTGCAATAAACACGATCAAATCATATTCATGCTCAATGCAAACACCAAATAACATTTATTTAGGTTCAACACTAATCCCGAAAGTATAGGGAGTGTGCGATGATGATCATATCAATCTTGAAACTACTTTCAACGCACATCGTCACTTCACCCTTAACTAGTTTCTGTTTATTCTGCAACTCCCGTTTCGAGTTACTACTCTTAGCAACTGAACCAGTACCAAATACCGAGGGGTTGCTATAAACACTAGTAAAGTACACATCAATAAACCTGTATATCAAATATACCCTTGTTTACTTTGCCATCCTTCTTATCCACCAAATATTTAGGGCCTTTCCGCTTCCAGTGACCATTCCTTTTTGCAGTAGAAGCACTTAGTCTCAGGCTTAGGTCCAGACTTGGGCTTCTTCACTTGAGCAGCAACTTGCTTGCCGTTCTTCTTGAAGTTCCCTTCTATCCCTTTGCCCTTTTCTTGAAACTAGTGGTCTTGTTAACCATCAACACTTGATGTTCTTTCTTGATTTCTACCTTCATCGATTTCATCATCATGAAAAACTCGGGAATCATTTTCATCATCCCTTACATACTATAGTTCATCACGAAGTTCTACTAACTTGGTGATGGTGACTAGAGAATTCTGTCAATCACTATCTTATCTGGAAGATTAACTCCCACTTGATTCAAGCGATTGTAGTACCCAGACAATCTGAGCACATGCTCACTAGTTGAGCGATTCTCCTTCATCTTTTAGCTATAGAATTTGTTGGAGACTTCATATCTCTCAACTCGGGTATTTGCTTGAAATATTAACTTCAACTCCTGGAACATCTCATATGGTCCATGACGTTCAAAACGTCTTTGAAGTCCCGATTCTAAGCCGTAAAGCATGGTGCACAAAACTATCAAGTAGTCATCATATTGAGCTAGCCAAACGTTCATAACGTCTGCATCTGCTCCTGCAATAGGTCTGTCACCTAGCGGTGCATTAAGGACATAATTCTTATGTGCAGCAATGAGGATAAACCTCAGATCGCGGATCCAATCCGCATCATTGCTACTAACATTTTTCAACATAATTTTCTCTAGGAACATATCAAAATAAACATATGAAAGCAACAACGCAAGCTATTGATTTTTACAACATAATTTGCAAAATACTACCAGGACTAAGTTCATGATAAATTTAAGTTCCATTAATCATATTACTTAAGAACTCCCACTTAGATAGACATCCCTCTAATCCTCTAAGTGATCACGTGATCCAAATTCAACTAAACCATAACCGATCATCACGTGAAATGGATTAGTTTTCAATGGTGAACATCTCATGTTGATCATATCTACTATATGATTCACGCTCGACCTTTCGGTCTCCGTGTTCCGAGGCCATATCTGCATATGCTAGGCTCGTCAAGTTTAACCCGAGTATTCTGCGTGTGCAAAACTGGCTTGCACCCGTTGTAGATGGACGTAGAGCTTATCACACCCGATCATCACGTGGTGTCTGGGCACGACGAACTTTGGCAACGGTGCATACTCAGGGAGAACACTTCTTGATAATTAGTGAGAGATCATCTTAAAATGCTACCGTCAATCAAAGCAAGATAAGATGTATAAAGGATAAACATCACATGCAATCAATATAAGTGATATGATATGGCCATCATCTTCTTGTGCTTGTGATCTCCATCTCCGAAGCACCATCATGATCACCATCGTCACCGGCGCGACACCTTGATCTCCATCGTAGCATCGTTGTCGTTTACGCCATCTATTGCTTCTACGACTATCGCTACCGCTTAGTGATAAAGTAAAGCAATTACAGGGCGTTTGCATTTCATACAATAAAGCGACAACCATATGGCTCCTGCCAGTTGCCGATAACTTCGGTTACAAAACATGATCATCTCATACAATAAAATATAGCATCATGTCTTGGCCATATCACATCACAACATGCCCTGCAAAAACAAGTTAGACGTCCTCTACTTTGTTGTTGCAAGTTTTACGTGGCTGCTACGGGCTTAAGCAAGAACCAATCTCACCTACGCACCAAAACCACAACGATAGTTTGTCAAGTTGATGCTGCTTTAACCTTCGCAAGGACCGGGCGTAGCCACACTCGGTTCAACTAAAGTTGGAGAAACTGACACCCGCTAGTCACCTGTGTGCAAAGCACGGCGGTAAAACCAGTCTCGCGTAAGCGTACGCGTAATGTCGGTCCGGGCCGCTTCATCCAACAATGCCGCCGAACCAAAGTATGACATGCTGGTAAGCAGTATGACTTATATCGCCCACAACTCACTTGTGTTCTACTCGTGCATATAACATCAAACCATAAAAACCTAGGCTCGGATGCCACTGTTGGGGAACGTAGTAATTTCAAAAAAATTCCTACGCACACGCAAGATCATGGTGATGCATAGCAACGAGAGGGGAGAGTGTTGTCTACGTACCCTCGTAGACCGAAGCGGAAGCGTTGACGCAACGTAGAGGAAGTAGTCGTACGTCCTCCCGGTCCAACCGATCCAAGCACCGTTACTCCGGCACCTCCGAGTTCTTGACACGCGTACAGCTCGATGACACACCCTCGATCTCCAATCCAGTAGAGGCTTCGAGGGGGAGTTCCGTCAGCACGACGGCGTGGTGACGATCTTGATGTTCTCCTGTCGCAGGGCTTCGCCTAAGCACCGCTACGATATGATCGAGGTGTAATATCGTGGAGGGGGCCACCGCACACGGCTAAGGAACGATCAATGATCAACTTGTGTGTCCTAGGGTGCCCCCCTACCCCCGTATATAAAGGAGGGAGGGAGGAGGTGGCCGGCCCAAGGGGGGCGCGCCATAGAGGAGGGGGAAACCTACTCCAAGTAGGTTTCCCTCCCTTTTTCCTTATCTTATTTGGAGGGGGAAGGAAAGAGTACTAGTATTAGGAAGTAGTACTAGTAGTAGTAATAGGAAGATGGGGAAGGAGAAAGGAAAGGGGGGGGGGCGGCCCCCCTCCCCAATTCGGTTTGGGCTTGGGGGGTGCGCCCCCCTCCCTTGTTCCTTCTCCCTTCCTCCTACATGGGCCCAATAAGGCCCATATACCTCCCGGGGGGTTCCGGTAACCTCCCGGAGCTCCAAACTTCTCCGGAACCTTTCCGGTGTCCAAATATATCCGTCCAATATATCAATCTTTCTGTCTCGACCATTTCGAGACTCCTTGTCATGTCCGTGATCATATCCGGGACTCCAAACAACCTTCGGTACATCAAAATACATAAACTCATAATATAACTGTCATCGAAACCTTAAGCGTGCGGACCCTACGATTCGAGAACAATGTAGACATGACCGAGACATGTCTCCGGTCAATAACCAATAGCGGGACCTGGATGCCCATATTGGTTCCTACATATTCTATGAAGATCTTTATCGGTCAAACCGCACAACAACATACGTTGTTCCCTTTGTCATCGGTATGTTACTTGCCCGAGATTCGATCGTCGGTATCCAATACCTAGTTCAATCTCGTTACCGGCAAGTCTTCTTTACTCGTTCCGTAATACATCATCTCACAACTAACTCATTAGTTGAAATGCTTGCAAGGCTTAAGTGATGTGTATTACCGAGAGGGCCCAGAGATACCTCTCCGACATTCGGAGTGACAAATCCTAATCTCGAAATACGCCAACTCAACAAGTACCTTCGGAGACACCTGTAGAGCACCTTTATAATCACCCAGTTACGTTGTGATGTTTGGTAGCACACAAAGTGTTCCTCCGGTAAACGGGAGTTGCATAATCTCATAGTCATAGGAACATGTATAAGTCATGAAGAAAGCAATAGCAACATACTAAACGATCGGGTGCTAAGCTAACGGAATGGGTCATGTCAATCAGATCATTCAACTAATGATGTGATCCCGTTAATCAAATAACAACTGTTTGTCCATGGTTAGGAAACATAACCATCTTTGATTAACAAGCTAGTCAAGTAGAGGCATACTAGTGACACTCTGTTTGTCTATATATTCACACATGTATTATGTTTCCGGTTAATACAATTCTAGCATGAATAATAAACATTTATCATGAAATAAGGAAATAAATAATAACTTTATTATTGCCTCTAGGGCATATTTCCTTCAGCTCGAACAAGAAGTAATGATCTTGATGAGACAACGGTGTCGTATCCTTCTCATGGCCTCACATTCAGCCTCAAAACTCTTGGAATACCTGGATTGACCAAGATTAAACACCTTGACAGCCAATGTTCTTTCTTCACTGTCCAAAACACACTTATAAACCGCACCATAACTTCGTCTCCCAAGCAAATTGACCTCTGAAAACTCGTTAATTCCTCTCAATAATGCATGATAGGGGATTCTCCTGTGAAGGTCCTTCGCAAACAAATTTTCTGCTAATGTCTTCTCGCTTTGTTTGAACTTCGTGCAAAGTATCCAAATAAGAAGAATAACTGAAAGTGGCAGCAGGACTGCTCCAGCTGTCGCTATAGAAATTACAAGAGACTTTTGCATCCTTTTAGGGTCCTTGCTTAAGGGGCTTGTGGAGCATGGACCCAAGTGAAGTTGAGGTGTACCACCACAACACTTGACATTCCCAGCAACTGCTAAGTAAGTGATGTTTCTGAAAACACCTTCATTTGGCACCTCGCCTTCCAAATTATTGAAGGATATGTCCAGTTCAGACAATGCTTTCAAATTTTGTAGAGCTAATGGGATTAACCCTGACAAGTTGTTGTGTGCTAGGCAGAGCTCCTGCAGGTTTCTATTATTGCCAAGGGCATCAGGAATATTACCAGAGAACTTGTTCATGGTCAGGTTCAATCCACTGAGCCCCTTTAAATTTGTCAGTGACCGAGGTATGCTTCCCTCAAACGAATTGTTGTCTAATGATAGCCATTCCAACACTAAGCAATTTTGAATACTGTCAGGTATCTTACCAGACAACTGGTTTCCTGATAGAATCAGTTGGTTAAGGTTTACCAAACTACCAACTTCATTAGGAAGGGGACCAGAAAGGGAATTGTATGACAAGTCCAGATACCAAGAAAGGCCGGGTAATTTGAAGATCTCTTTGGGTATTGAACCATTAAGATGGTAATTCTTTGACAGATCTAGTACAAAGAGGTTTTTTTAACTCTCCAAGGCTTGCCGGAATTGGTCCCTCCAAGTTGCCATTACGTGCAGAAAGCTCATTCAACCGCGAAAGGTTTCCTAGTGATGGCGGTATGAGGCCAGACAAGTTATTGTTGTGCAAGACTAGCTCGACCAAGTTCTCTAGCTTACCAATGCTCAGTGGAATCACTCCAGATATGTACGTATTTGCTACCGCAAGTATGTCTAGACCAACTAGATTGCCTATGTCCAAAGGAATACTCCCAGTGATCATATTATCATTTAAGTATAACTGTTGGAGAGTCGTTGAGAGGTTCACCATTGAACCCGGTAGTTGTCCTCCAAAAGAATTTTCTCCGAGTATCAATCGCTGCAGTTGGCTGCAGTTTGCCAAAGAAGTGATGAATTCCCAACCCTTGTTGGCATTTGCTTCAAGCTTATTGCGACCCAAGTTCAGTTTTTGGAGAGCTCCTAGCTTCCCCAATGTGGGAGGCACATACCCACTTAATCTATTATACACGAGGTCAAGATCGATGAGGGAAGATATGTTGGATATTGAGGAAGGGATGGTTCCTGTGAAGTGATTATTATCCAAGCCAAGACGTTTCAACTTGGGGAACTTGCTTCCGATATCATCCGGAATGCTTCCATATATCATATTTACCCCTACGTCAAATACTTCCAATGACGACCAATTGTAGAGAGAAGGTGGGAGCATACCTGAGAGGTTGCTTCCGAAGAGATCGAAATACCTCATGTTCTGGATGCTACCGAGCCCTGGTGGGATTGAGCTCACAAGCTGGTTATTGGAGAGGTCAAGGATTTGTAGATGGGACAGATTGGCCAGAGATGCTGGGATCGGCCCTGTGAAGCTGTTGTTTCTTAGCGTGATCATTGTCAGGGACTTGAGCTTCTTGCCGAGCTTAGCTGGGATGGGCCCACCAAGCGTGTTGTTATCCAGTCTCATCTGAGTCATGTTGATGCAGGAGCTAATGTTCACAGGTAATGTGCCGGAGAAGGAGTTGTCGTCCAAATAGAGCCTTTGTAAGCAACGGAGGCGGCCGATGCTCTCTGGAATGTCCCCATGGAGCGAGTTGAAGCTCAGGTTGAGCGTCCGCAGGAATGTGAGGTTCCCTATGGCCGGGGAGAGTGCTCCGGTGAGGCCGGTGCTGCTCAATATAAGCGCCACCACCCGCGCCGGCCTCCGGTGGCTGCAAGTCACGCCATCCCAGCTGCAGAAGCCGGTGCTGCTGTTCCAGGAGGCCAAGGAGCCGCCATGGCTGACCTGCCCTTTGAAAGCAAGCAACGCGGCCTCGTTGCTAGGGGTTGCCGTGTCGATCATCTGGACGACTAACCATAGGATAATGGCGATGCCCCTCATCAGGATGACCCTCATTCTACTCTTGGTTTGGTTGGCAGGTTAGCATTTGCCTGTGTTGGGGCTGGACAGCAACAATGCGCTACACAAATTCACCGGCACGGCAAATATGCACACTACACAGCCCCCTCTACTTGTGATGAACTTTGAGGACAGCTTCAACCAACAAGTAAGCAGCGGAATAACACAAACAACATGCACAAGTGACACAGGATTTAACGTGGAAAAAACCTCCTCAACTTGAGGAGTAAAAAAAACCACGGCTGTGGACCGACCGGTCCACACAACTTCACTATGAGAATGATGAGTACAATGTCTTCTCTAGAACCTCTAGAGAGATTTACAACACACTCTCCACGTTGCCAACCGGCAACAGCAACAACAGCCACAAGAGGCAAGATTTCAGTAAAGCAGAGTTTACACAGCTTCTGTACCCTCCAGTGTTTTGCAATCTGCTCTTAAACCGCTAAACCAAACAGCACCAAATTTGGCAGACAAGTAGACACACGAGTTCCTGAGATCCCCTCCAAAATTCAGCTCAATCGGACATCGTTTGCCTACCCAAACTGTTCGTCTCCCAAAACTACTCTGTTCTGAAGCTGCAGCAGTCAGAGCTGACAAAACCACCCTCAAATATGATGCTCCACTGACCCAATCCTCAAACCAGCTAACCAGATCGAAGTACTCAAAGTAAGGAATGAGCTCACCAAGTTTGGGGTCGATCCAAGCACGTTTGAGCCTCCAATCACCAGCTTGAACACTGACTAGTCAGATGCAGCAAATCTGGACATAACCTCTGCTCCTTCTTCTTCCTCTCTCTCAGGTTGTGTTTTCTCTTGTGTGCTCTCTCTCTCACTCTCACGAATGGCAGCCACCACTAGCAAGGGGTGGAGTGGCTAGGGTTTTCTCCTTGCTCCCTTCACCAGGAAACACTCACAACCGTTGGATGCAGAACAGATCAACGGTTCATATGTGTTGGACTTGTGTGGGCTGATGTTGGGCTGCCAACACACCTCCATGTGGAGGGACTTAGCCCAACAAACTCCCCCCCGACATCATGGAGGGTCTTACTGCCTTCTGGCAGCCATGCCAGCGAGCTGGCGGCATACTTCGAGCTTCTTCCTTGTCACCACTTTAGTCAACATATCAGCCCCATTGTCATCGTTGTGAACCTTCTCAAGTTGCATTTTCTTGGAATACAACACATCTCGAATCCAATGATAACGGACGTCTATATGCTTAGACCTTGAATGAAAACTTGCATTCTTACTCAAGTGGATAGCACTTTGGTTGTCACAAAACAACACATACTTGTCTTGCTTAAAACCAAGCTCACAAGCCAACCGTTTCAGCCACAATAGCTCTTTGCTCGCCTCTGTTACAGCAATGAATTCAGCTTCAGTTGTATTCAATGCCACACACTTCTGCAGCCTACTTTGCCATGACAGCGCTCCCCCTGCATAGGTAACCAAGTAACCTGAAGTAGACTTCCTTCTGTCAACATCGCCAGCCATGTCAGAATCTGAAAAGCCAATCAGCTTTGCCTCACCATCACCGAAGCAAAGTTTCAGATTTGTGCTACCCCGAAGATATCTCAAAATCCACTTCACGGCTTCCCAATGAGGTCTTCCTGGATTGGACATAAATCTGCTCACAGTACTAACTGCATGAGCAATGTCAGGCCTTGTACACACCATAGCATACATCAAACTCCCAACCACTGAAGCATAAGGAACATGATGCATTTCCTTTTTCTGCTCATCAGTAGTAGGACATTGCTTTCTGCTCAACTTGAAATGGGCTGCTAGTGGACAACTCACAACTTTAGCATTTTCCATCCTGAACTTCTGAAGTACTTTCTCAATATACTTCTCTTGAGACAAGTACAACTTGTTGCAATTTCTATCTCGCTCAATTCTCATTCCGAGAATGTTCTTTGCTGGACCTAAGTCTTTCATAGCAAAACATTTGCTCAACTCCTTTTTCAACTTAGCAATCCTAGAGACATTCTTTCCAACAATCAGGATATCATCAACATAGAGCAATAATATGATGAAATCATCACCTGAGAACCTCTGAATAAACACACAATGGTCTGAGCTACACTTCTTGTAGCCTTGCTCCCCCATGACAGTTTCAAACTTCATGTACCATTGTCTTGGTGCTTGTTTCAGGCCATAGAGACTTTTCTTCAGCTTGCACACATAGTCTTCTTTGCCTTTCACAAGAAACCCCTCAGGTTGCTCCATGTATATTTCTTCCTCCAACTCACCATGAAGGAATGCAGTCTTCACATCCATTTGGTCAACCTCCAAGTTGAGACTTGCCGCCATGCCAAGGATTACTCTTATGGATGTCATCTTCACAACCGGAGAAAAGATCTCATCATAGTCAATGCCTTTTCTCTGGCCGAATCCTTTTACAACTAGCCTGGCCTTGTACCTTGGATGTGATGTGTGATCTTCTTGCTTGATTTTGTAGACCCACTTGTTCTTCAAAATTTTCTTGCCCTTGGGCAACTTCACCAACTCATAAGTATGATTCTTATGCAAGGAATCCATCTCTTCTTGCATAGCATTTTTCCACTCCTTCTTGTGCTCATCTTCCATTGCATCTGCAAAGCATTCAGGTTCTGAACCTTCAGATAATAACACCATGTATTGATCTGAGGGATACCTGCTGGAAGGAAATCGACCCCTGTTGGATCTTCTGAGTGGAGCAGCTGGTGGACTTTCTGGTGCTGGTGCTTCCTGCTGATCCGGATCATCAACTTCAGCATCATACTCTTGTTGCTGCTGCTGGGGAGCATCTTCTTCACCTGCACCACCATGTACATCATCTTGTACATCTTCTGCATCTGCTTCAACTTGCACAGGAGCTGGAGCTGCAGGAACTGGGTCAGAATCAATCATGTCTTGCTGCTGCTGAGGAGGAACCTGCCCCTTTGTCTTCACAATATCCTCAATTGTTTGGTCTTCAACAAACACAACATCACGGCTTCTCACAACTTTTCTTTCTATAGGGTCAAACAACTTGTAGCCAAACTCATCACCACCATAACCAAGAAAGATACACTGTCGTGTCTTCGAATCAAGCTTTGACCTTTCATCTTGAGGAATATGAACAAAGGCCTTGCACCCAAAAACCTTCAGGTGGTCATATGAGACGTCCTTGTCACACCAAACCCTGTTAGGAACATCTCTCTGCAAAGGATAACTTGGTGAGAGATTAATAAGATAAACTGCAGTCATCAAAGCCTCACCCCAAAAGTGTTTGCGTAGCTTTGCACTTGACAACAAGCATCTAACTCTCTCCACAATTGTCATGTTCATCCTCTCAGCAAGACCATTCAGCTGTGGTGTTTTTGAGGGAGTAAATTGATGCCTAATACCTTGCTGCTTGCAATATGCATCAAATGGCCCAATGTACTCTCCTCCATTATCAGTGCGAATGCACTTGATCTTCTTCTCACTTTCTCTCTCAACCGAGGCTTGGACTTGCTTGAATACACCTAATACTTGATCTTTGGTCCTCAAAGTGAAGGCCCAAACTTTCCTGGAAAAGTCATCAATAAAAGTCACAAAGTACTTAGCACCACCAAGAGATCTTACCGACATTTTGCAAACATCGGAATGTATCAAGTCCAGCTTCTCGGGCTTCTTGTGAGGAGGTAGAGTCTTGAAGGCAACTCGGTGTTGCTTCCCTGCTAGACAATCTGAACATTTCTTGATGTGAACTCCTTTCACACCCTCCAACAATTTTTTCTTCACTAGCACTGTCATCCCCTTCTCACTCATGTGCCCAAGTCTCTTGTGCCATAAAGCACAATGATCATCCTTCTCTAGTGCATTGACTGAAGCGCTAAAGAGCTTAGCATGAACATGATACAAAACAGAGACCATTTTACCTCTTGCAACAATCATGTTGCCTTTGGTGAGCTTGTACTGCCCTTTTCCAAAACTGCTCAAGTAATCATCTCCATCAAGCAAACCAACTGAAATAATGTTGAGACGAAGTGCCTCAACATGCCTCACAGATTTGAGGACTAACCTTGTACCATTTGCGGTCTCCAAATGCACATCTCCTTTTCCAATGATGGCTGCTCTATCATTGTTCCCCATCTTCACAACACCAAAATCACCTGATATATAGTTAGTGAAGAGCTCTCTGCGAGATGTAGCATGAATGGTAGCACCACTGTCCGGTATCCAAATCATCTCGTCACCATCCACAGGGTTGACGGTTTCATCAGAAACAACAGTGATCCTCTCCTCAACAGTGGAACCAAATCTGCCCTCATTTTCTTCATGCATAACAAGCATGATGTCCTCTTCTACTGCAGTAACTCGGTTGCCCTCTGTGTCACTATCACTGTCAACTTGCTTCTGATCGTGTTTCTTCTTTTTCTTTTTGTCTTTCTTCCACTTGTCACATTGTCACTTAATGTGGCCCTTCTGATGGCAGTGATGGCACTCATAATCAGCATACTTACTTTTTGATTTGCTCCTACCTCTTTCTGCCCCTTTACCTGGACCTCTGCTCTTGCTTCTCCCCCTGGACTGAGTGACTAGCACCTCTGAATGTGAGGAAGAAGTGGCTTCAGCCACCTTTCTGGACTCTTCATTTAGTACCCTGGTTTTCACAAGATTCCAAGTGACAACTCCATTAGGTGCTGAATTGCAAACCGTGACCTTAAAGGTCTCCCAGCTGTCTGGTAATGAGCCTAGTAGCAGCAAAGCTCTCACTTCATCTTCAAATGTTATTCCCATTGAAGAAAGCTGATGTATAATGCCTTGGAATGTATTCACATGATCTGCAATTAGAGTGCCCTCTTTGTACCTCAAGCACATCAATTGTTTGATCAAGAACATCTTGTTTGTACCTTCTTTTCGGGCAAACAACTCTTCCAATTTCTGCCATAAGGTGCGTGCATGTGTCTCATCAATGATATGGTTCAAAACATTGTCATCGACCCATTGCCGAATGAACCCACAAGCTTGGCGACGAAGTACCTTCCACTGGCCTTCCTCAATGCCCTCCGGCATCTCAGTGGAGAACACTGGCTTCCAGTATTCTTTCACATACAACAAGTCCTCCATCTTGCCCTTCCATGCTTGATAATTTGTACCATTCAAAGATATCATCCTACTGGTATTCACTTCCATCTTTCACCACAAGAAACTCAGCAATTTGCACAAGCAAACCAAGGCTCTGATACCACTTTGTTGGGGCTGGACAGCAACAATGCGCTGCACAAATTCACCGGCACGGCAAATATGCACACTACACAGCCCCCTCTACTTGTGATGAACTTTGAGGACAGCTTCAACCAACAAGTAAGCAGCGGAATAACACAAACAACATGCACAAGTGACACGGGATTTAACGTGGAAAAAACCTCCTCAACTTGAGGAGTAAAAAAAACCACGGCTGTGGACCGACCGGTCCACACAACTTCACTATGAGAATGATGAGTACAAAGTCTTCTCTAGAACCTCTAGAGAGATTTACAACACACTCTCCACGTTGCCAACCGGCAACAGCAACAACAGCCACAAGAGGCAAGATTTCAGCAAAGCAGAGTTTACACAGCTTCTGTACCCTCTAGTGTTTTGCAAACTGCTCTTAAACCGCTAAACCAAACAGCACCAAATTTGGCAGACAAGTAGACACACGAGTTCCTGAGATCCTCTCCAAAATTCAGCTCAATCGGACATCGTTTGCCTACCCAAACTGTTCGTCTCCCAAAACTA
Source organism: Triticum dicoccoides (assembly GCF_002162155.2). Lineage (NCBI taxonomy): Eukaryota > Viridiplantae > Streptophyta > Magnoliopsida > Poales > Poaceae > Triticum > Triticum dicoccoides. Next base: position 727,733,284 of record NC_041393.1, on the reverse strand, counting down.
CTCTGTTCTGAAACTGCAGCAGTCAGAGCTGACAAAACCACCCTCAAATCTGATGCTCCACTGACCCAATCCTCAAACCAGCTAACCAGATCGAAGTACTCAAAGTAAGGAACGAGCTCACCAAGTTTGGGGTCGATCCAAGCACGTTTGAGCCTTCAATCACCAGCTTGAACACTGACTAGTCAGATGCAGCAAATCTGGACAGAACCTCTGCTCCTTCTTCTTCCTCTCTCTCAGGTTGTGTTTTCTCTTGTGTGCTCTCTCTCTCACTCTCATGAATGGCAGCCACCACCAGCAAGGGGTGGAGTGGCTAGGGTTTTCTCCTTGCTCCCTTCACCAGGAAACACTCACAACCGTTGGATGCAGAACAGATCAACGGTTCATATGTGTTGGACTTGTGTGGGCTGATGTTGGGCTGCCAATACACCTCCATGTGGAGGGACTTAGCCCAACAGCCTGTTCTACATATATACTTGCCTGCCGCGTGCATGCTACCAGTGCTGGTCTAATATTTCTGCGTGCTGCAAGTGATGTGCTCCCGCATGCTACTAGTGCTGTGTTAATATTCCAACAATGTGTAAATCGCTGTGTTTATGTCCCTTCACTTTCAATTCCCTGAAATAATTTAGACCTCACACCTAGCTGAAGACTTTTCCAGAGGTGTTCACCATTCGCTAGCAGTGGCTGGTTAATAGGCGAATATCGATCAGCATCAACATTGCAAATTGGCGATGACCACCGAAATCATGGAGAGTTTTCCTGGGAGAATGTCGACCATATCTTGGTCAGCAATGGCTGTCACCATCGTTTCAAAAAGGTTAGTCTGTGTAATAGTCCAATTGCTCAGCCTTATCTTGGTCAGCAAAGGCTGCACTCTGCAGTAATTTTTTTGCTGTAAGCTCTGTAGCTGCAGTGTTAACTGGTGGATTTTGTATCTTCCATGTAACTGGGAAAACGGAAAAAACCCTTCTGTTTTCAAGAGTATTGAAATTTCCCAATGCCCATTCTCTGTCGTGTGGGTGGCTGGGTGCACTATAATTAAAAGTTGCATCTTGTCATTTTTAGAGAAAAGGCTTATTTCAGCCCTGTTTTTTATAAAAAGAAAAGAAAATGTTGTTGTCATATATACTCCCTGACTTTTTGCTGTTGGAACAAATAGAAATCTCCCTGTAAGGCAGCAGCATTCATACTCTCATTCTAGACATAGCAAAGAATCATGAACATGATGCTGCAACCAAGCTTATTCTACATTACATCACCGAGGCTGCTAACGCCGCTTCATTTGCCTCATGTTCAGATGAGGATTTCATCATCGGCAATTGCAAGAATATCTACTTTGCGGGACATGAGACAACCTCAAGCACTGCCTCGTGGTGCCCGATGCTTCTTGCATCGCACCCCTAATGGCAGTCCCGTGCTTGGACAGAAGTCCTTGACAGCTTGACACTTATAACGGGAACCATTAGATTTTGATATGCTTCGGAAATTGTATGCTTATCATGTCTCTTGTGCGTGTTGCAACTTGGAAGTGCTGGGCTAATATTCCAACAATGTCTACATCACCATTTATTTCCCTTCACTTTCATTTCCCAGAAATAATTTAGACTTTGTTGTCCTCTTTTGACAACTTGGCATGATTAGATCTTAAACCTGTAGACTTTTCCAGAGGCGTCGACATCCGTCAGCAATGGCTGCTACATAAGAGAATGAGAATTCCTTCCTTCTGTCGATGTTCTATATGTTTTTTGGTCTTGCGTGATCGTCTTGTGCAAAGATTTTATATGGTTGGTATCTCAGTTTGGCTGCACTGTTCCAAGTCCAGCAGACAGAGAAAGATGGATCTGTTGGTATGTTGGTGCCGACATTCATCATTTTCCTTGAGAAATGATTCTTCATGGCCACATGCGTGAAAGAGCCGAGATGCGATTGCTACTGACTTGGCCATACCGATGAATGACCCCCATTAGTTCTGATGTCCCTCTCGGTATTTGGTTTGGATGACAAGTAGCAGCAGCCTGCTCCGTATGTATGTCGTTGGTCTTTGCGTGTGATGAGCCCTGCTTCAGTGCTCCCCCCTAACCCAATTTCCGAGGGGTATCGTTGTCCCTCGTGAGTTTATTTTTTTCCTAGCCCACTGTAGCCCAAATTCAAGCCCTGTCTAAGCCTGTATAACCCAGACCGTATACGTACAGTACCCTCCCTCGAAAAAAAACATCACATGACCCCATGACCACGTAAGACCTGCTGAATCAAATCATTCACACAACTCCATCATTCACGCTGTAGATCTCCAGCGGCGCCCATCTCGTCGCCAGCCATCTCGTCGGACAGCAGGCGCGGCACCGTCGTGAATCTCCAGCGCTCGCAGGTACCGCATCCCGCGTCCTCCCATTAGTCTCGCTCGTGGCAACATCGAACGAAATGCCGCCGTTTTCGTGGTAGTGGTTAAACTAGCGAGGCAGGTAACCTAGCTACCCGGCGGCGCAAGCGATCGTGGATGTTGTTCCGGTAGTGGTGCTCCTCGTGATCTGGGTTCTTTGTCTAGGGTTAACATAACGTTGGTTGTAGTCGGCTATGTGCACAACGGCTATCGTTATTTGATGCGGCCGCTAACCAAGGTATCCGACGGCACAGGTAATCAAGATCTAGCTAGGTTTGGTAGTGCTGCTCCTCGTGATCCAAAGTGATCACGACGGGTGCCATGGCCATCTTCCTTACTAGGTTTGCAAGATCTGAACGCCCTCGGTTGGGGTAGTTTACTTAACATTCGTGGTCGTGTGCTATGTGTTCTCTATTTCATTATTGATATTGTTTGCGCATGTGATGATACCTACTATTTCTTGTAGGAAATGGCGGACATTGAGTTAACTGATATCATGATAGACATTGAGTTTGGAGAACTGATGAAAGACTGGATAGAAGATTGGTCAGATGATGAAAATTCAGACCGTGGAGATTGGTCAGAGAATGGGAACGAAGGGGAAGATCTTAATGTGAGTGGAATTATCATGTTGTAATTTTTTGGTGGCATCCGACAACATTATATTTTTGTGTTGAAAATTTAGATGGATGAGCATGATGATGGTTAGGAAAAGAACGCCGAGGTCTCAAATGAAGATTACATTAGTCAGGTACGAAAGTGGAATTTTTTGTTGGCATGCAAATTGAATTTTTCCTGGAATATTATATGATAACTAATTATGTATTTGTGTTGTATTTTTCAGCTCATTTCTGGATGTCATAATGCGTACGATTATTACGGTGAATCCGACGCGGAGACATGCCTTAATGACAAACCATGAGATGCACCTGATTATGGGGAGTCGCAGTCGTCGGTCATCATGAGTGAGGTATGTATGTAATCAATGTTGTATGGAAGTAATGTTAAACCATAGAAAATTGTTTTCATGGCTATGTTTTGATTGTGTAGGTGACAGAAGATGAGGGGAAAGAGAATCTCGACGAACTGTCCATGCAGATGATAAGAGGGATATGTTCATGAAGATAATAGAAATGACTTTTATATCTCAAGATGTTGCGTTTGATTTTTACAACATCTATGCATGAGATAATGGTTTCAGCATTAGAAAGGATAAGGTCGGGTATAGCAAAACTGAGTCACATCATATGCTTTATAGGTGGTTTCTTTGTTCCAAAGAAGGGAACGTGACAACAAGTTGCTAACCGAGGAAGGACGCACCCGTAGGCTCAGACCTGAGACACGCTGCAACTGCGAAGTGCACCTGACCGTCAAGCTTGACGAAAAGCGTGGGGTTTGGTATGTTGAAAGTTTTGAGGACAAGCATAGCCATATATTGCCAAGACTGGACGAGGTACCTTTTCTTTGGTCCCACAAAAAAATCAAAGAGTACCAGAAAGCTGAGATATTGTCCATGGGAGCTGCAGGGATTAGAATTGACGACACTATGGATTCCTTCGTCGGCAAACATGTATGGTATAGCGGTGTTGGTTTTACCAGGTGTGATATATACAACCTTTGCTCCAGGGAGAAGAGGAAGTTGCTTTGAAAAGGTGATGCTGCCACAACCATAGGCATCATGGCCAGTAGGAAAGAGAGGGATCCTAGCTTATTTTTCGAGTACAAGCTAGATAAGGAGGGACATATGAATAGAATGTTCTGGTGTGACTCGCAGTCCCATCATGACTATGAGGACTTCGACGACGTGCTTGTATTTGATAGCACGTACAAGGCTATGGTATGTCATTCATACCTTTTGTTGGTCTTAACAATCACCGGAAGACCATTGTTTTTGGTTGTGCCATAGTTTCGGACAAGACCGAAGAAACATATGTGTGGTTGCTGTAGACTTTTTTGAGGTCCATGTGTCAGAAGCTGCCGAAGAGTGTAATCACGGACGCCGACACTGCGATGATCAAGGCAATTCACAAAGTCTTGCCAGAATCACGTATATGTACGTGGCATATAGAAAAAAAATGAAGATTCACCTTAGTCACAAGTCCTTGAACGAGTTCCAAACTCTTCTATACTACTGCACGTCCACGACCACGTTTGAGGAGAGAAGGCACACGTTTGCCAAAAGATGGCAGTCGGAAAAACAGTAACATAGTTGAGACGGATGTATAAGAAAAGGAGACTGTGGGCCGCAGCTTATCTGACAGAGGGGTTTTGGCTTGGCATGAAAAGCAACCAGAGGAGTGAAAGTCTGAACGCATGCCTTCACCTCCACCCTAGATGGTGAATGACCCTGGTGGATATGATTTTGCACTATGAGAACGTCGTTGTACGTATCCGTGAGAATGAGGCGCGAGATGACTACACGGCCTCACAGAGTTTATCGGTGCCAGTTACTAGCTCCAGAGAACTTGAGAAAGCTGCTTCTCACGTCTTCACTCCAGCAAACTTCTATATGTTGCAAGATGATCTTAGAAAAATTAGACCATCTCCAGCCGTTGGCCCCCCAGGAGGCGCTAAAAATTGCGCCCTGGGGGCGCACCGGCGCAAACCGCATGCTGGGGGCGTGATGCCCCCAAGTCGCAGCGCCCACGATTGTTTTGAAAACTAAAATCCGGCACAAATAAGGCGCAAATTCAACCAAACTTCGGCGAGTTCATACATATTTAAAATATTTTACAAAAGAAAAAAACGCTACTAGGCCCACCGTCGCCCCGGGCACCCGCATGTCCGGCGGGACCGGGTACTCGGCCTCATAGAGGAGCCGAGCTTCGTCCTCGTGAAGGTGGCGGCGAACGAAGCCGTTCGCCGCCGCGCCATCGCCTGGAAAGCGCTCGGCCATGGTTGAACTGGAAACGGCGAGAAGAGAGGAAGGAGCGGAGGTGTCGAGGAACGAGGGCATCGGCGGTGGGGAGACTGTGTGTCACCGGCGCGCTGGGGGCGGCATATATAGGCGGAGGCGCCGCGCGCACGCGTGGCCGCCGTGTGTATGTGTGGCGGGCGAGGGACGCGCGTCGTCCCGTCTTCACTGCGCTGCCCGTGAGGCATCAATGGAGGAGGCTGACTGGCGCGGTAGGGCGCGGCAGCTTTGGCATTGATTCCGCCGCGGGGACCGAGGCGATAAGGACGACGAAGCGACGAGAAGAGCCGAGTCGCTGCCAAGGAGGGCTCGCCGATTTTTGCGCCAAAAAAGATTCGGCCGGCGACCCCAAGCGTCCCCCAGCGCGCTGGGTTTGGCCTGGGTCTGCCGGCGCCAATTTCGGCCCGAGCCGGCGAAAAAGGGCCTTTGGGGGTGCGACTGGGCCGATTTTTCGGTGCGGGCGGCCGAAAAATCGCCTGGGGGGCCTTGTTGAGGCACGGCTAGAGATGCTCTTAGCGGCATGGAGATTGTAGAAATAATGCTTGAAGACGAATCACAGGAGTACATCGTGGCCTGGAAGAATAACTGGAATAGACGTTTTTGGGTGGAGTATACACCAGTAAATTCTGCAGAGATTACAAGGTGCGGCTGCAGAAGAATGGTTCGAAAGGGTCTACCTTGCAAGCACATATTCCATGTACTGAAGTACTTGAATATATCTGAAATACCAAAGTGTTTAGTTCTTGTTCGGTTCATGAAAAAAGCAAGGTTGGGACTGCCCGTGAGGCGTACAAGCGATCTGTTGGGATTTGGTTGGCCTGGGGCAGGGGAAAGAATGAAATATAGCAAGGTCAGTGTGTTAGCATCAGAAGCTATGCATGCGGCATGCAAACACCCAGCTTTGTGGGATCAATTACAGGAGAGTTTGAAGACCGTGATAGCTAAGAGTCATGAGTATGATGTGCTACAGGAAAAGTTAAGCAAGAAAATGTGTGACCTCAGTAAGTGTGCAATTGAATATGTAGATGATGGTGAAGGCCACATGGTTGCAGTTCAAGATCCTATGAAAGTGTCAAGCAAAGGTGCAACAAAGGGAGATGAGAGCCGCCCTGTCTCGAAAAATGGTAGACCACTCTCTTATAATGAGTTGACAACCCGGTGCGGCGCTTGCAAATTGCTAGGACACACTAAAGTAGCAAGAAATGCAAACTAAATAACAAGTGTTTGTATGCATTGTCGACTATTAATTTTTTTTCCTTATCATTCATTAACTTATCGTGTCTTTTATCATGTACAGAAATATGAAAAAGAAAAAAGAATAGAACACTTGCTTCAATTATTTACGACGGCTGGAGCGAGCACTCTTGGGGGCTGCGACAACCACTAACCCAGATGCTGGCGATGTGGATAATAAACCCGTGGATGCACGACGCCGAACTACTAACCAGTGATGAATAAACAAAGTTGACTTGACTCCCGCGTCTCTTTTTTCTTTCCCTTTTCCTTCTTAATTTTTTGGATTTCGGTTGATGTGTGCCTGCTGGAGTAATTACCCAATTACCCTGCTATACTAGCTAATTTTTCATGTGTTGCAACGAAGGCATAAATATTTTAGTGGTTCAACACAATCGTGTCCGACATATATCTCACATACACCATATTTTTAGATTTTGATAAGATTTAAGTTGACTTAAATGGGCATGGAAAGACTATCTACTGTACATTCTAAAGTAGATGTGTACGATGGCCATGAACCAAATGATAACAAGTCCATCAAGGCCTAGTTCTTCTTCTTTTTTGCAGGATTATCCAGTGAAGATTCTGGAAAACTGACTATATTATTCGTCGTCTAGTTCTTTTCTAAGATTGTAGTTTATGGCTATGGCATGAATATGTGTGCTAAAATGTCTATACTACCCTTAAAATGAAATTGTTTGCTGAATTGCTAACAGTTTATTGTCTCGAACAAAGTCTCGTCGAATATGAGCATGGAAGCGATTTCTGAATATTACAGTGTTAAATATCATAGTTAGAGATGTTGTGAAGTTTTCTTCACTACAAAAAGGGTGTAAACTATAAATAGAAGGGCTAATCTTAAGGTACGAGACTGACAGCAATAGTCACATGTGTTGCGACCATGGCACCACCATCTTCTGATGGTAGAGCTAAACATCAATCGTGGTTGCACATACAATCAATGTCAAACTTGTAAAAATTCATCACGTAACTTGCTATACGAATCCAATTATGGAGACACGTCAATGCAGTGACAATCATCTTTTGGGTTTCTGATTTGCACTGTGGTATGCCTAAGAGAATTGATTATTTCATCTTGAAAACATCAATTGAATTTTCGATGACGTTTAGCAAAGACGAATGACGATGGTTGGGTGTCTCATGTCTGCCCAAGGAGGGTGTTGTTAGAATTTTAGAAGCAACCCTTGCATGGTGTGTACTCGAGCAAAAAAAAAATCTTTCCAAAACCGTCGATGTTGCGGAGTAGTACCAAAGCTGGCCAAGTGGGTTGTGACTCACATGCTCGGCTCCCCCAAATAGCCAAAAAAAACAACCCATTAGGCCGAAAAGGATGTGCACATGCGGGCCAAACGTGTCGAGGCCTGGCTCGTTTACAACAGGCTGGCACGGCCCAGTTAGCAAACTTGTCGTGGTGGGCTGTAACGTGACATGCCCCTATTTGGCGACCTGGGTGCCCCTAGTCCCGGAAGCGCGCACCCCCCCAGTCCCTCGCGCGCCTTGTTGGGGCGGCCCATGCGCGGGGCGGGACACTCTCTGTTTTTTTTTGTTTTTGTTTTCGTCTTTGTGTTTACTTTCCTGTTTTTGTTTTATTCCATGTAAAAGTAATTCAGGATTACAAAAAGGTTAAAAAATTCAAAATTTTGTGAATTTTCAATTGTCAAAAACACTTTTGAATTAAAAAATGTTCGTGATTTCAAAATAACGAACATTTTTTAAATTTTAATGAATTTGTTTCTTATTTTGATGAAAAAACATGAGCATTTTTAATAATGATGAACAATATTTTGTATTTGACGAACAAAATTTCGATTTTGATGAACATTTTTTGAACTTCATGAACAAAATTTGTATTCAAGAACATTTAAAAAATGAAGAACAAATTTTGAATTAAATAAACAAATTTTGAAAATGATGAAGAATAATCGAATTTGATGAACATTTTCTATTTCGATGAACAAATTTGATATTTTGATGAACTGATGAACAAAAAATTGAATTCAAATGAGCATTTTATAAGCCAGGTCGCTCGTGGACGACCTGAACTGGTAGCTTTGAGTAGCTACGGTGGGCACCTCCAGTTCCAATTCCATTTGCATCGCGGAGTGTCCACCTCCTCCTCAAAAAAGGAAAAACAAAACCGGCAAAGTGAAGTGAGCTCGCCGGGTCGGAGGGGAGCAGCAGAGCAGAGATGGCCGGAGCCGGGGAAGACGAAGCAGCTCCTCCTCCCCCTTCTCCACTAGATCGACAGGTGAGCAGCCTCTCTCCTATGTTTTCCCGGTGGATGGATCGATCTGCGGAGTGCCCTCCCTTTCTCTGTTAACCCCCTAGGGTTCCTCCCTCCCTGCAGCAACCCATGGAAGAGGCGGCGGCGGCCAAGCGGAGCAGGTCGGAGAACCACCACGGCGTCGCCGACGGGCCGTCCTTCCGGATGGAGGACCTTCCGGCGGTAACTTCCATTCCGTTATTACTTCCTCAATTTCCCCCTTAGACGGACCACAGATCTGGAACTCTGGGACAAAAAAAGACTGCTGTTTTGCGGGATTTGCTGCTGTGGGCTTCATTGATTTGAATTGGGCATCTTGCTTAATTGGTGAAGCTACAGTGAAAAAACTGCAGCTTGCATCTGCTCAGATTTCCTCTTCACATATCTGAACCTTCATTTTAGTTACAGTTAGACCCCTCTACCGCAAAAGGTTGCGGTCTGCATCTGCTCGTATTTCTCCTTCAAAATACATGCACTTTGAGCTCATTGTGTCAGCCAGTTACTTTTAGATAAAAATGCAACCCCTCTAAAAATTCGGGTCCTTTCCATTGTGCCGCAGGAGGTTCAGCCGGTTATAATCTCACTGCTGCCACTGAAAGAGGCCGTGAGGATGAGCATTGTTTCAAGAAGTTGGACAACGCTCTGGAGATTCCACTGCGACCTATGTTTCAATGAACCCGTTGATGTGGATTCTAACACCGATGACAATTCCGCTGATCAGGTCAATGGCACTGGCACCAATGACCAATCCACTAATCAGTATAATACCAAAATAACACGAGCAAAGTTCATTGAAACTGTAAATTCCGTTATTCAACGGCATAGCGGGATTGGAATCAATAAGTTCAGCATCATCTGTCGCCTGCACAAAGAGGACTATCATCATCTTGACAGGTGGATTCGGTTTGCCGCTTCATCAAAGGCAAAAATAATAGATTTTGATCTGAAGATATCTGATTACCCAGTTGAAGAAGCTCCCCACTTTCCTCTTGAGGCCTTAGAGGATCAAGGTAGCTCATTTGTGCAGTCCTTATCTCTCGCCAGTGTTTCTATAAAGCCACACTCAGGACTATGCCGCTTTACAATACTCAGAAGGCTTGTTTTGAGCTCTGTTCAGATATTTGGAGATTTTCCAGGTTTGCTTGCAAAATGTTCAAGACTTGAGGACTTAGAGATCAAATGGTGTTCTGGTGTGGATGACTTAATCGTACCACACAAACTCGATAAACTTCAACATTTGCTGATTGCTGGAACAGACATCCAGATGGTTGAGATTCATGCAGCTGATCTTGCTCATTTTGAGTACGATGGACGACTGATCCCTATAGTGCTTCATGGTTGCTCAAAATTAGAGAAGACAACAATTGCGTTTGAGGCCTCTAATGTACTGCCCCATGCATTCAATGTAATTCCAAGCATTTCCCCAGTGAAGATATTAATTGTGCGAGCTTTTATATCAAAATATGGACAGGTTACCTGCTGTTTTATCTTTTAGCTTACCTCATAATTATTCAAACTTGGTGTTACTGTCTGTGTCATCTTATTTATTCATGTCATGTTTCAGTCCCTGGAGCTGCCATTAAGACCACAGGGCATGTTTATGCATCTGAGGCATATGACTTGTCAAATTATCGTCCTTGCTAGAGATGTAAATGACTATAATGGAGTTCTTCAACTGGCCCATTGGTTGGACACTGCACCGCGACTGGAGACATTGGACTTGAATGTGAGTACCATTTTATTTGTTGCAAAGACTAAATATATGAACCTTCAAGAAAGAACTGTATTTGGATTAATTTGACCAAATGATTGCAAGCTTCCAATGCAGATGTCCTATCTGAGGTCCGGTGCTTTCGTAAGTGCCGAGGTGGCGGGAGTGGAAGCTCCCTGTATGCGTCGCCATGATCATCTCAAGACGGTCTTCATGAGTGGGTTTCAGTGTTACAAGTCTCAGATTGAGCTGGCGTGCTGTATCCTGGGAAATGCTTCTGTTCTTGAGCAGCTGACAATAGAACCAATCCTCACAGAAGCAATATGGGGTGATGATGATTACGGGCGGGTCTGTGAATGGGCACAGCGAACCTCGAAGCGCTTTGGTAAGGTGATCACTGTCTTAGATGCCCCCCTTCACAGTGAGTAAGCCAATCCTTTTCGCATCTAGGCACTGTCAATTAATCTTGTGTAGTCTGCAGTATGCAGCATTCAGCGTAGCTGGGAGAATGCCCCTGTAGACTAGTGACTGCTTGGGTGTCTATAAATGGAATTAGTAGGGCTTTGCCCCTCTTAATAAGAAACAAGTAATCTCTGGTTCATCATAGCAAAAAATCTTGTTCTCCCTTTTATGTGTCTCTAGTGCATCTGCTATTTTTTTCTTCCTCAATTTGCCTTGTTTCAACCTGTAAGAGGGTTATTTGTCCGGTATTATTGGAGCTACTGAAAGAACTCTGAGTGGTGAAAACTCAAACAAACTTAATTGCATCTCTATCTGTTCATTTACACATTTGCCAGCTCCTGAAAGAAATAAGACTCTCTCTAGGTTCGCGCCTCGAGATGAAAAATGTAATATCTCTTCAAAATATTACTGCTCGGGTGGCATCCTAGAGAACACACTCCGAAACCATGCCACTGCCCGGTCGAGGAGGAACCTGAAGTGTTCTTCGCGGAATCTGCTGTTTGTTTGGGTGAATGCCAACCGAGCCCGGGCCTGTCCTCCAGCAAATTTTGCTGAATGTTTCGGATCACCCGGTTCACCGCATCGTCATCACTTGAAAGATGGCCATGAGGAGAGGAAGGAGGGTGATTGTCGCCGGATCTGCGCCCCCAGACGAGAACACCATTGGTGGGTAGGCGGCACTTGTTGGTGGCGACGCCTGGTTCCCACTGGGTCCAGGACAAGAGAAAAGTATCAGTATTAGCTCATGAATGATGTACATGTGTGTATATCGTAGTTAGATTGCTGTAGCTAAATGAACTGTTTCTGCAAGCCCAAGGGAAACTACTGACGCTACCATGTTACTTGTAAACTGACAACTCGCGCACACATTGCGACCAGTTTGAGCAGAGAGCATCTCAAGGAGAGTAAACTGCCCAAAACTTAGGAAACTGCCCAAAACTCAACTTTGCTGCTTGAATAGATTGCCTATCCCGCTATCAATCCGTATTTAGGACAGTAAGAGCATCTCTAACAGACCCCGTATATCAACGGCCCTTATATCGCAGATAAGGCCCTTATATCAACAGCCCGTATTTGAAACCGAAAATTTTGAAAAAGAAAGCATTCCTGGGCAAATTGAAGAACACATACTACATTCATAGTTTGATCATCGCTACATTTCGAAAACTATTTTACATTGTGATGCTGCCTTACCCTAAACTAGCCAAAATCGGAGCTCACCGGAGCTCTCCGGGTGCGGTGGTGACGCGCACTCGTCGTCGGAGGAGACAAGGTCGATGTACTTCTTGTCTTACTCCTCCTGCTCGAAGTGCCATGCAGCCTGCTTGGCGTCGAACTCGCGCGCGGCGGCGAGCGCCTCCTCGAAGAGGAGGTCGCAGAGCTCCTCATCCCGCCGGCAACACGCATCCTCCTCCTCCTGCTCGCGCGCAGTGCGCTCGGCGAGCGCCGCTTCGAAGGCGTCCGCGTCGGGCCCGATGAAGTAGTCCTTCAGGCCGATGACTCCGCGGCCGCGCGGGGCTCCTCTCCCGGCTCGATCTTGACGGCGTGGAGCTCGCTAGTCTCCCTCTCCCTCTTCATCGGAAGCAGCGACGCGCCGGAAGAGCTCCCCGCGTCGAAGCGCCGCGCATGGCGGCGG
>NC_041393.1:727705161-727720151 GCF_002162155.2 Triticum dicoccoides | reverse complement strand
TGTGTGGGGGGGGGGGGTTTGCTGGCCACCATAAAATCATTTACGGTCCGGGTGACTATACGGGCTCTGGTCTGGCCCAAGAAATGGACCAAACTCGTATAGTCGCCGGATTTTTACAGTTCACGTGACTATAAAGGGTGTGATAGAGATGCTCTAAAACTGAACCACTTCCCAGCTCTCCCATACCCGAAAACAGTTTGGTGACCCAATCATCCAACCATGTGAAACTATGCAAAATGACTGTTATGCACGGAAGAGTTTAGTTGCTAAATAATTAAATAAAATTTAGCTACAAGAAATTAATCACCTATGCACTGGGAGTTTAGTTACTATTATTACTTCTTTCATGTGCTTAGCTTCTCATTTAAGCATCTGTGCACTAGACCGAAAGATGGCTTCCATGGAGAGTTTTTTTTTTTAGAAATTTTCGTTCCAATTACGAATCAATACAAAGTAGTTGACTCTTACAAGCACACTGAAACGCAAACACAAAGGACCATGAACTCCTAGAGTACCCTAAGACAACCATAACACAAGAAGATCTCCGGAGCCTTGTGTCATCATCCCTGAATCTTGAGAGAAGACCCCTGCAGCAGAAGTATCTGCAACCAGTCGCAAACAGGTCATCATCTTCGATCACGGTACAATTGCCGCCACGCTGCTTCCTCCTTTCTTGACACCAGTGCTGAGAGGGCATGGATATCAATCCAACACACCTGCAACAGTCGTCGCAATCTTTGGCTTTGAGTACCGCGAAAAGTGTCCCTTCCGAAAGGAAGAGAACTCGAGTCATCCGACCGGTCCAGCACCGCGGCCGGGCCATCCGCCCGAACAAAGCAGGATCTCCCACCAGCATCAACGTAGAGGAAGGAGAAGAACAACAGCAGCAAATCGTACCAACAAGGAAGAAGAAAGGTCTTCGTCTCCCTGCATCCATCGCCCATCTGAGGATCCAAACGGCCAGTGCCGATGGACCTCCAACCACCATAGCCCGCGACCTCGATGAGATCCGGGGATCTCCAACACCGCTGGCTCCTAGACGAAGGCAAAAGCCTTGCCTGACCGCGAACGCAGCCCGGAGAAACTTATTCCGACGCGACACCACCGCAACGGCTTCGGCAGCGTCTCCCTCAACCCTAACCCTAACCCTACCACACACCCACGCTAGTCCATTTGGCATGTCGTCATAGGCGTAGCTGTAGGCGCGCGGGCACGCGGCCTTGAACAGCCGCGAGTAGGCCGTGGGCGCGCACGTCGCCGGCGTCCCGTGCGTGCCGCTGCAGCAGTACGCCTCCGTCCCGAACGCCTCGCACGCGCTCCGGCACGCCACCGTCGCGCCGGCCACGACGACGCGCAGCTCCGGCGGGCACTGCGCGTTCAGGTCGGCGGGGCAGTCCGTGGTCGAGCAGCTCCCGTTCGCCGGCGCGACCAGCACCGGCACGTTGAAGCCGTCGACGAGGCTCACGTCGTAGAAGTCGTCGCCTCCGATGGAAGCAAGCGTGAACTCGGCCAGCGTGGCCGGCGGGGCCGCGCCGCGGCCGGAGCACTGGACTGTGCCCGAGCCGCAGTCACCGGTAGCACAGGCGAAGCCGGCGCCAGAGGAGGAGCTCTGCACGCAGAGCGTGCGGCCCCACATGCGGCCAGACCAGCCATCGGCGACGGCCACGGCACGGGACTCGCCCGGGGAGAGTGCGAAGCCGGTGGTGGACGGCGGCGCCACGCCGGCGTTGGAGAGGATGCCCGGCCACACGGTATAGCCACAGTTGTTCTTCAGTGTGAACGTCGCAGGGCTTGCTCCTGCTGGCCATTAAGTACAAAATCCATATATTTTGTCCATTGATCAGATACAGAATCAGTGTGATACTACTAGTAACTGCAAATTTAACAAAAAACCCGAGGAACGAGCAATGGCACAAGAACACAAAAAGTGATTAGTGTGTTAACTATAGTATACCTTTGAGGAAGGAGAGGCAAATGAGAGAGAGCAGGCGGAGAAGAATTGTTCCTTCCATGGAGCCGGAGGAAGGGTGGGAGAGGAGATGACGACACAAAAATTAACAATTCTTAACATGTCCATGCATCATGCATGTGATGTGATCATCTAATTAAGTTCTCTTTCTTGCCTTGGCCGGTGAGTTGACGCATATTTAAACAGAGTGTGTTTTTAATCCAAACAATGATTGGATCAAATAAAAAAAGAATTGTTTCTTGGAGTGAAAAGGCTCAAGCAACAACCCGGAGGACAAGGGAATACCAGGTGCTCCCATGCTCTAATTTCTAAACATCAATTTTCAATGTTTCAAAAATTCTGAAAAAATGTGAATGCTCACAACGTATGTGACTACAACTCCTAAAAATTTCAGGTCCAAACTCGAAATGTACATTGAGAAAACAAAGACAGATTCAGATGCGGATAGTGTTAGATGTTCCTTTTGTCTTTTTATGGCATTACTCATGCTAGATTTCACATTTTTGTTTCTCGATGTTCATTTAGAGTTTGGATCTGAAATTTTCCGAAGTTACTGTGACATTTCTTGTGAACATTCACTTTTTCTTCCAAATTTTTCTGAAATATTTAAAATTAATTTTATTGAAGTTGGAGCACTGGGAGCACCCTAAGGATGAGAGCACCTGATATTTTCCGCCGGGAGGACAACAGTTGTATTATAAGAGAGAGAGGAAGAAGAAGAAGATTTTTGAAATCATTAGTTAAGAGCTACCGCTTGGTGCTAAGTCGCGCACTGCATGTGCGTTGCTTGTTGCAACATGTGAGTTTTTGTATTTTTTTAGTTTGTTTATTCAAAATATTTTATCTTTTGAATCGTACGTCTAAATACCGAAGCATTTTCACCGACGGATTTCTCGCGTCGAGATCTTCAAACTACATCCCGTGTTAATAGGTTTCGTCAAACTTTTTTTCTTGAAAAATCCAAGAAAATCGGAAACTAAAAAAAATGAGAACAAAAAAAACGGCAACCAAAAAATACCGTAGCCCAAAAGCACGGGTGTGATTTTTACTTTTTTTGGAAGCACAAGCTGTGCTTTTCCCTTTTTTCGAGGAAGCACAGATCGTGCTTTTGCGAAAGCAAGCCGTGCTTCTCGCAGAAGCATAGCTCGTAGAAGCACACACTATGCTCTTCCCTTTTGAGAAGCACAATTATTTTTCTCGCGGAAGTACATGTTGTACTTCTGACGAAAGCACATGTTGCGATTCTCGCGGAAGCAAATGTGTGCTTCTCACGGACACAAATTTGTGCTTCTGCTTACATGAGAACCACAACTATGCTTCTCATGGAAACACATATTTGCTTTTCTTTTTATGAGAAGAACATATGTGCTTCAAAAAAAAAGTCTCCAAAACCTATGGAAAACCAGGCAAAAAGCAAAAGGCCAAAAAAAAATCTAAAACCTGAAAATACATATAAAAGTAAAAATGTGAAATCCAAAGGGAGCGCCCTACAAGCAACACGCGACGGCGGCTGAAAGCACCACTTGGCGTGCTCTTAGATAAAAAAGAGTGACATGAAAAAGACTGACCCTTGAGGGAGCCCCCAAGAGGTAACTGTCGGTTAATTGCTCCAGAAGAATTTGTGAGGTGCCCTCTGCCCAAGCCTACTAAGGCCCAGATCTTTTGCTAGAATCTGGGGATTCTCCCAGAATCCGACCCCTACCCAGCTTCTCCCAGAATCTTTGAGCCCCATTTGTTTTACAATCCTGTCTCCTCGAGCGGTCGCCTACTGCGAGACCAAAGAAGGTCTCGCCTTGGGGCGCTGTCCCATCGTAACTATTGAGCTGGCCCAAGTAATTCCCTGCAGTTAGTTCGTTATTTTTTTCCTTTGTCCATATTTTTTATTTTTTAATAAATACATATATTCCAAAAACTAAAAAAACCCATGAATTTGAAAATCTTGACGCAGTGTAACTTCTTTGTTAGTCTAGGTTAAAAAATTTATTGATTGCATTAAAAAAATGTTCGTACCATTATAAAAATGCTCACACATTAAAAAACATTACGTGACATTTAAAAAAATGTTTATAGAATTTCAGAAAAGTATTCATGTAATTCAAAGAAAAACACTTTTACCATTAAAAAATGTAAGTTGCATTACACAAATGTTCGTGACATTTTAAAAAATTATATCAATTATTTTTGGTATCATTCAAAAACATGTCCGCACAATTTAACAATTCGTTTTTTGTATCATTCAAAAAAAGTAACCTGTATTTGAATTTTTTTAACACACAACTGAAGAAAGAAATAAGGAAAACCAAAAAAAACCCAAAGAAAACTGAGGCAAACAGAGAAAACTGATAAGAAAACACAAAGAAGAAAAAAACTCTCTCACGGCCAAAGGGGAGACCAGTTGCGTGGGAAGAAATAGCTAATATTTCTTTCCGTGGACCTGAGCGGGCCTCCCATGGTGGAATGCTAATATTATTGTTGAACATAATTAGGATTACTAATCATTCTGAAAAGTGAAAGGCAACGATTTTCTGAACCATATTATGGTCACATCCGATTGGAAGGATATTAAGGTTGTTTTTGGTGGGAAGCATAAGCATAGTCCGAGAAATTATCATATGTGCTGTCAAATTTCTTATTCCTTTATCTTCAAAGGAAGAGAGGACGATTCTTCTTCTTGAAAGCTCTCAATTAATCCATGCTTATTTGTCTTATTTTGTTTTCTTATTCATGTGAACTCGCTAGAGAGGCATGCATGCCAATAGTTTGTTTGTTAGCTCATTGCCCGGAGGGACGAAAAGGAATAACTCTCGGCAAAGAAAAGCACATTGAATTGTTTATTCTTTGTTTTCTTCACTTTGTCATTACTATGGTTGTCTTCTTTGGACGTGGGTTTTGGCATTTTTTTTTGCTATGGGCATCTTCTCCTCCTCGAGAAATAACTTGGTCACACGATCACAATATTCTTTCTTTTGCAAAATGTAATTGTTAAAGTATTCTGCTTTGACTTTGTCAGAATTATGATGTGGCAATTTCACTTCTTCATCCACTGAACACACATCGTTCAAAAACCTAAAATAATTCAGGAAAATGCTAGCAATGAGATGGGAATATCACCGTCCTCCTACTCATCCATTCATAGATTGGTTCACGCCGTTAAACTACATTTAGATATTGCTATTGAATTGATTTACATGTTTGCTAATGATCAAATGCAGAGGAGGAACTTCTAAAAACGTCTCCGCCTACACCCATTCACCCAATCCGGGCCGTCCAAGACGGAACGAACGGCGCGCGGTAGCTTACACGGTTCCTCCTCCGGCGACCACGACCGCGACGCCGCTCCGTGCGTGGACCAAACGGCCGCCAGCCGACGAGGCCGAAAGGGCAGAGCTGCCGTGTGTGCTCGGCCGTCCTACCTGCACTGGTCCGTCTCCCACGTCCTTCGCCGGAACGCTGGCCCGCTTGCCGCAGCCCGCCGCATCATCATGGCCGCGGCGCGGCCGGCCACGTCCCGGTCATAGCGCGCGCGCTTGTCGGGGTCGGCCAGCGTGGCGTAGGCCGCGTGCAGCCGGATGAAGCCCTCGTCGCCGCCGTCACCAGCAGCATCCGGGTGCACCTCCCTTGCCAGACGCCGGTACGCCGCCTTGATCTCTCCCCTGCTGGCAGCCGCGCCCACCCCGAGCATTTCGTAGTGCGTCCTCCCCGGCGCCGCCGGAGCCGCAGACGCCCGCGCCATCACGCACCGCCGGGTTCCGGCGACGCGCCCTGGAAGAGCCACAGTTGCGGCGGCGAACGTAGCCATCGGTTCTCTGTTCTTTGATTCTTTGTTATAAAGCAGAGAGTACTTGTTCGTTGCACTGTTGTCCGTCGTCGTCGAGGAGGGCGGAGGCGCCGATGGATTTATAGGGGCTCTGGGCAGGGGTTTAGGAGCTTGTGGTGACACTCGTACGCCCATCACTTGATCTTATCTCCTTCGAGAAGATTATGTGTGAGCTCCTGCAGCTGAGTCAGACACCAGCGGCTTCTCCTAGTGCCACCTCTCCTCTTTCCAGACAAAGGCGGAAAGGGACTCTCGATCATTAATAATTCAACTAACTTCCACCTATTTTACGCAAACCTCCCCCTTTATTAGATTGGTGTCTGAATTTTGCTCCTGTCTGACCGGACCCCTTGTTCAAAAATTCTGAATGCCCCACTAGAAACGTAGGACAGACTTTTCATTCTTGCCCAAGGTCCCAGCTGGGCTAAGCTTGCTCCTCCATGCGACGATGATAGCTCCTCCATGCCAGATGCTCGATGTGACACATTCTATTATCGTGTAGACTGTCAAGGTCGTATTGTTTTTGTGTTTGTGATTATCTGAACCCGGTGCCGATCGTCTGAATGTGAAAGCTACGTACGTTTGTGCAATGATCCGCCATCACCTCCCATTTTTCTGCCCTGAACTTGCTTGTCACGACCAAGGACTGTTTTGTTATGCATCTACAATTCTAGGACGAATATACCTCTGACTTTTACCTTTTCAATTCATTCGCAAAAAAAAGACTTTTACTTATTTTTCTACGGTATACATTATAAAATTGCTGATGATCGCTACTTCTCTGAAAGCAAACCTCTGATTTTTCTGCGACATATCTTCAGCTAGATTCTAATATAGCCCACCTGATTATTTGTCTGTATCCATATGATCCAAAGATACTACGTATGTCTAAACAACACCAGTCTACCAGTAGAGTATGGTATCGGGAGAAATCAAGCAAAACTTGCAGCCGTGTTCGCCTAACTTGTTTCACTTGCTTCCTTATCATCACACCCGTATGACAATCAGTTCACGTTGAATCTTATGCCGTCAGAAATTCTATCTCAAGTCTACACTCTTGAGGGCGGTGCTCTGCACTGTCTATGCAAGTGGGAATGCACACATTTGTCCTGTACTACGATCCTATCGCCAGTGCGTCTACACAGCGCTGATAAGTAGGTTATCAAGCTGCTGGTGGCAGAGCTACGAAGGTGGAGTTATAAATTTGGTGGGCAGGGAGATGGGTCGTCCAAGATCGATGCCAACCACGCCACATGCGCGCCATGGTGATGGCGGAACGCAACGGCCCGGAAGAAGACGGCGCCACATACATGTGGGTGGTGGAGCTCGAGGGGAGGGAGTAGACATGGACGTCCCCGGTCATGAACATATATTGTTCAAAATGTTTGCATGATTGATATTGTTACGCAATCCCGGGTCCGCTATCACCAGTGTTTCCAACCCACATGCGTCAACCAGGTCCAACCAGAGAGCAACACCAACTTATGACAGGCCTTGGGCAAGGCCCTCTCCCCTAAAAGACTAGCCTGTTAGGAGGGGACACCCCGCCCTTATAAGTCGTGTTATGTCTCCCGCCACAACCGATGTGGGACTAAACCCAACAGATATGTACTGATAAGATGGGAGGTGGATAAGCTCTGGGCTACCTGAGCTGAAGGTTTTCTTTTATTGTGGTTTAATGATTTCTTGGTCAAAAGAAGAGAAGGGCCATGCAGAGGCATGCCAATGGGAGTAGAGAGACACATCTTAACAAACAATTGATAGAGAAGGGTAGAGCATAGGATATATCTTTGTTTTCTGGTTAGTTATTTTTTGGTCACTACAACGATACTATATATTCTTCAATCTCTTAGTTCAGTCAAGTTGCTAAAATTATGAAAAATAATGTAGCGAGTACCCTAAGGGTCACCATTTTTTATTATGAGCTGTAACAAACAAATATAGCTATACAGATGATACAAACTTCAATACTCATAACCCATTTAACGCATGATACAACATGATAGTACGTACATAGTTTAAGAATAAAAGAGTTAATTATTGGTTGTGCTGTCATCTAGAATGCACAAATATAGTTGCAACATGACAGTCAAAACATGATTTAAGTATATATAAGCTCTTCTTGGCGAGCTACGACTTGTAATTTCGCATAACTACATCTCTAATTCTCCTGACAGTCGGATCTGGAAAATCATTTAAGGATTTATTTTTCTGTAAAATGCCTAAAATGGTAAAGTTGTAATCCATTCTCTTCTTTCAATCCGTTCGTCACAACAGTAATGTCCCCCATCCCCAACACAGATTTACCCAGTTCAGGTCCATAGCCGCCGTCGTTCCGATCAATAAATCCACCGGCGGCCACGATCCAGGCAATGGCAAGCAGCACTGGTCCGCCTCCCTGGTGTCGCTCTTGCCGCCTGGGTTCCGGCCCTCCCCTGCCCCACTGCTCGCTGCGGGGCACCGAGTCCGCCGAGCCTCCCTGCCACACCAATCTCCGTGCATAATCAAAATACATGTATCCAAAGTTTGGCAAAGTTTGCTAATATAGAGGGAGAGATGAAGATGGTGTTCCTACCCTGCCTGCACAAGACGCAGGAGATTATGGCTCACTCCACCATGTCCTACACCGCCAAAGCTCACCATCCATGTCGAAATCGACCAGGCCTGTCAGGTATCTTCGTGTCTATGGGCTGGCTAGCTGATCACGGAGCAACTGGGCCTGATAGAGATGTTTCTTTATCTATACAGTCAAATGAACCAATGTAAATTTAATCTTGTTTCATTGCAGGTGTTTTAGTGTGAATCTATGTTGAGTCGATATAGCTAAGTTCAATATCGGCCACTGACTAGTAACATAGATGATGGGCCGGTGAGAAGTGTGCACGAGATCCTATCTCTTACATCCAGTTGATTTAGTTGAGCATAGAAATTCAATCTGAATTTGTTTGTGCTCTTCTATTTCTGACTTTTTTTGCTTTTAGTGTGCTGCAACGTGCTGTCTTCACATCTTGAAGCAGATTGTACATACAGGTGATAAAGTTGAAGCAGAGTGAGTGGCTGCCATCTTCGGTGTGGCTGCAGAGTGAACAAACTGCCCTGCCCCAAACCACGTAGGTATCGGTAAATTCCTTGGTCTATTTTACAGTTTGTTGAAATTCTTCAACGAAGCACAACAATCGCCTTATGTTTGTCACCAAAAATATTCAGTTTTGTATATCAATCAGCAATAGTATCTTGGCCAGATTATAATACGACTGGATGGAAAGAGAGTTGGTATGCATTAACCCAGGTTGCACCATATATAGAGTATTTACAGTAGGGATGTGATCTCTGAATCAACGTGTCAAACAGTAGACAACCTATCTCATGTTTCAGAGAGTTATCCTTCTAATATGTATGACAGTACAAAATTGTTTGGCTTCTTTGTTCGTCGATTCAGTGTAAAATGATTATCCATATATCTTGCCCTTTTCTCCTCCGTGAAACTATGTTAATAATGTACGCAATGATTAGATGTCCGGTGAAAGGGTGCACATACGGAGCAGCATACTGTTAGGGTTAAGGCTAAACTGTCATTGCAACCTTATTTCAAACTTTTGTAGGTTGTATCTCACCATGATGGATGTTTACCGAGATGCTCTATGTGAATCATAGTATCATGTGCTAAACTTTATCTCCCATCCGCCAAATTGTGGAGGACTACAGATGAAACAATCTAACACAGCCAGAGATATCATTATAGGACATTAAGTTGTAGGTAGTAACAACAATGAGAAGTTTGTATGCTTTCGGAGGACAAGATGTCAACATCTTTATAAGCCTCCAGAAGCAACGTAAGACAGTAAACAGATCTTAGCACCCTTTGTAACTCTGAACCTTTTATCTCGAGGGGAATATGTGAGCATGGAAATTCTTTTACTTCCAGTACATGATTGAGACTAGTTGTTCTCTGAGTGCAGGATTAATGCGGACAAGACAATAGCTTTCAGCAGCCCCTTGTTCAGAAAATTGTAGGTGTTCCTACAGGGGGAAGACCCTCTGTACTGCATAGGCAGACATCGTACAAAATCAAAGAACTACGAGATCTGTACTGAACTACGAGATCAACTCTGGTTTGTACACTACCGGACTCGCGGTCTATGCCTACGGCCACGGGCCGTCGGCATAGGCCCCTAGGCCGTCGACATAGACCTATGCCGACGGCAGCCGTCGGCATAGAGCCGTCAGTCTAGATTACGTCAGCGTACCCCTGTCAGACCGTCGGCATAATAATGCCGTCGGCATAGGGGTCTATGCCGACGGCCCTGGCGCAGCCGTCGGCGTAGTTTTCCGTCTGACGGCAACGGACGGCGCCGTCAAACTGCTGGCAGGCCAGGAGGCGACACGTGGCAGGGCTATGCCTACGGCAAAGCCGTCGGCATAGGTTTAATCTATGCCGACGGCTTTGCCGTAGGCATAGCCCAGCCACGTGTCGCCTCCTGGTGTAACCTGGTGGCATGGCTATGCCTACGGCCAAGCCGTCGGCATAGATATATAAATCTATGCCGACGGCTTGGCCGTAGGCATAGCTGTGCCACGTGTCGCCTCCTGGTGGCTCCTAAATTTATCTATGCCGACGGCTTTGCCGTAGGCATAGTTTTTTTTTATTCCCTGTTTTCTCTTTTCCAATTCATTTGACAACATTTCAAAACAGAATAATATGAAATATGACAGTTCATCAACATCATTTAAACATAGTCAAGTTCATCATCTAAAGATCATCACCGGCGAAAGTCCACGAACATAAGAGTAGTGCAAGACATGAAACATCATAAAAGTTGAAACATGAAAGACATGGCACAACGACCGCATACACGGAATCATCATCGACATCAAGCACCACCGAGTCCACCTCCTCCAAAACCACCACCACCACCGAGTCCACCTCCTCCAAAACCACCACCACCACCACCGAGCCCACCTCCGCCAAAACCACCACCAAGTCCACCTCCGCCAAAACCGCCACCGCCAAGTCCTCCTCCGCCAAAACCGCCACCGCGACCACCATCACTCTGCCAGATCGGAGTGACTGGGGTCGACGTAGCAGGAGTCGAGCCACCGGTCCCCTACGTGTTTGAAAGAAGATTCTAACGATAAATATGACATGATAGTGTTGAATGAACGAGAACTAGTTTGTCATTAGTTAGGAAAATTTACTAACCGGAGTATCACCGCCTAGTGCCAGCCATTCCTCGAACGTGGGAATGTGTGGGGCGTCTCCCGCAGGTGGTGGTGGGGGTCCAACTTGTGGTGGCTCCGTGCGGTTAGTCCAAGACGCCAACATAGCCTGGATGTTAGTTAAACAAGTCCACTTAGAAACAAGCCGTGATCAACAAAGTTAGAAGGAATGAAAGTGCAAATTTGAGCTTGGTTTAAGAGGGCAAAACTAATCGCCATCACTTGATGGCTGTAATCATCATTTGCCTTCACTCGTTGCAAGTACTCCCTCACCTCAATATGCCTATGCTCGAGAAAGGTCTGATATGCCTACAAAATTGAGGTTGTTTCTAAGTGGGCAGTGATGAAAATAAACTAAGAAAGATAGAGACAAAGAAGATAAGGGGAAGTACTTACAGCACGTTGGTGGACTAAGGGAGGCTGCGAACGCCCCGTACTCTCTAACGGGCTCGGGTTGGTAGCTCGAAGCCGTGTGTACGAGATCGACGGAGTGACCAAGCCATCGAAACACGGATACCGGCCATGGGACTTACCCTGGATGGCCACCACCGCCGTGTCGTCGATCTGAGACTGGGCGACCTCAGGAACGGGAACATCCGGATGCAACTTCTGATAGTTCTGAGTGTAAGACTGCAGGTGTTTCTCGGTGTTGCCGTAGTACTGGCTCTTGCCCTCCTTGCGATCACTCCGCTCGCGGGCCAGCTTCCACGACTCCATGTCTGAGAGCGGCCTCTGCAACTTGTCCTCCTGCAACGTCAAACAGAAGTTAGCCATACATAAGAACATGACAGTAAAGAAGAACCAAAATGCATCTTTCATATAGATATACCTTCATGGCCTTGGAGCCCCAGTGGTTCCTGTTTCCTTGGCCGTGTGTCCCGTCTTTTCCACGGTTAGCCCGGGCCTTGATGCTCTTGGCAACAAACTCTGGATCATCACCGACCCACCTATCCACCAAACACGCCCATCCGTCATGCCTTCCATAGCACCAACGAGGAACAACCTATGCAAATTTTGGAAGCATGACATGTGAGCACGAAACATATAGTTGACTCCTTGAAACAATGAAAAGTCAGTAATAGTTACCATCATGAACTGCTCCCTGCTCATGGTAATTTTTTGCCTCTGTGCTTGAGTTTTGGTCATCTTTTGTTGCAGGTAGATGTGGTAGTACTGTGAGACGGCAACCCAACGCACCTCGTACTGCAACTGACGAGCTTTCTTCTTTGCAGACGCAAGTAAGACCACGTCGGCTCTGGCCTTGTGCTCATCAAGAACTCTATAGAGTTGCTGCAATCATGCATAAACCAGAAGGAAACAAGGCATGATTTGAGTGATTCAATGATAAACTATGAACGAAACTAAAGACAAGTGATTCAAAAGGGAACTTACCCAAAATTTGGTGATCACGGCCTTAGCGGCCGTCCCGTACTCCGCGTTGCTGCAAGCCTCGTAGTGGGCCCAGCTTGTGGCCAAAACACGCAGCTGTGGGTCCCTGTCTGGCCGCGGGCAGAATAGGCCAGGCCAAAACTGCTTCAACAGGACAGTGAGAAGGCCGTTCGGTTTACGGCCCTTTCCGTGAAGGATCCAGTTACTGCAAAAGAATCAAAGGGTTGCCATGTGTACAATAAAAAATGTTGTCATGTGTTGAAAGTATGATTGAGATGCGCCGGGAGGGAGATTGAGCGGAATAACAAATATGGGCCAGCAGCTGTATGGATTAGACGACATACCATATGGATTGAACCCATCACCTGTTATAGCAATTCTGACATTCCCAGCCTCGGCTGCTTCCTCCGGGTACTTTATATCGAATGACTTCCATGCTTCACCTTCTGATGTATGTACAATTTTTTTTGGATTGTACCTTTTCCCTTCCTTGTGCCACTTCATCATTTTGGCAGACTCCTCGGTGATGAAAAGGCGCTGCAGTCTTTTTATAAAATCAAGATACCGAAGAACCTTCACAGGGATTTTTAGCTGCCGCTTCTGACCATGCTTATCGACCACCTCAATATACCGAGAGGAACCGCACTTCCTACAGTAGTTGTCATCAGCATACTCATGCCTAAGCAAAAGGCAATTCTTTGGACAAACATGTATTTTCTCATAGTCCATGGAGAGCGCCTTCATGATTTTCTTCGTACCGTACAGGGTTTTCGGCAATTCATGGCCCTCGGGCAGGCTGTTAGCCCATACTCCCAGAAATGCTTCGAAGCAACCTCGGCTACAGCCGTACTCAGCCTTCACTTCCACCAGTTGCGAGATGGCATCCAGCACAGACAGCTTGGCACCCTCATAGAGAGGTTTCTTTGACGAGGCCAAGATTTCCAGGAAGGCCTTTGCGGTTTCCTCCGGCTCCTCCGGTTCATTCGCTGAATGTGACGGAGGTGTCGGCTGTGCAGCAAAGACATCATCTAGCATGTCTCTAACCCCATCGTCCTCATAACCAGCGACGCGTTGTCGTATCACATCCTCTCTACCACGGTCCCGCTGGGCAAAGTTTATCGGCATATTAAAGTTGGGCATAAATCCATGCGTGCGAAGGTGCTTAGTCATCGCACTCTTATCTCTGCGGATACGTCTCTTACATCTGGCACACGGGCATTCTGGCACCATCCTCATTGGACTACGGAATATCTCTTTCAAAAACACATCAGTTTTCTCGACCCACTCTGTTGTTACTTGATTCCGACGGAAAAACCCACTATACATCCACTGATTATCTGCCATCTCTGCTTTATTGGAACCCACACAACAAAATTAAGGATTCATTTAAATTACCCACATCAATATTTTATTTTTTTACAAGGTTGACATTTAATCCACCTACATCTCTAATAGGTAAAGATGGGTCCTAATCCCACCCGAGAATGTGTAGATTGAGTACGGTCCATGCTCTACCCCATTCCGAGACAAAATTTCGGCAGCACCTCCCCGCTGTTCTCCAAATACACGTCTCGGCAAAATGCCGAGAGAATGTGCATTCGGAGAACAACAGGGAGGCGCCGCCGAAATCCTGTCTCGGAACGGGGTAGAGCATGAACAACGTACCCAATCTACACATCCTCGGGCTATCCGTGGAAAGCGCTGGACAATCCGAAAGAGCTGCGGTGATAAATATGCAATTGAATGCATATTTATCGTTGCAACCCTTTCGGACGGGAGACCTAGGTTACGCGACTTGATGTGAAAATTCAATCTAGTGACATGAAAAAAAGTGGACGAGGTCATGGAATTGTTGCTCACCCTCCGATGTAGTCGATCAAAGGAGAGGGACGATCGTGGACCAACACCTCCAACGTCGACGATCACTCCACGAAGATGGAACACCACAAATCCTGTTATTTACACCGAGTGAAAAAAATTAGGTCATCACATCACATTAAGCATTGACACTTTAAACTATAAGGAAAAATCATATTTTGTCAACTGTCAAATTTGGAAGCACTTATCATATTGCATTTTAGGTCATCACCTCACATTAAGCATTGACACATCAATTTTTTTAGCAAGATCATCATGATGAAATAACCGCTTATCGTATCCCAAATTTGAAGCACATCTCACATAGCTACTTAACAACATCACAAACTGAAAATAAAATCTTCGTTAACAATTTTATGAACTAAGTGACTCAAGTTGCTTTTTTAACTATGATAATTCATTTTGCCGAGATTCATCCATCTAGCAACCTAACCGTAGCAAAATAACTCATTTTGCCAAGATTCCTCCATCCATCTAAGATACATATACAACATTCATCCATCTAGCAACCTAACAACATCCAAAATCCATCCATGCATTCATTCATACATCGAACAATAGCTAAATAATGCAAAAAATGGAAAAAAAAGGAGTGTTAGCTCACCGGGCAAAGAGGCGTCACGGTGGTGGAGTTGGAGGCAGGGGCCGGCGGTGGAGGTGAGGGGAGGGCCGGGGCGGAGCTGGGCCGGCCGGGAAGGTCGGCCGGTCAGACCAGCAGGG